>NC_135872.1:14139537-14264537 GCF_031162955.1 Sander vitreus
ATACACAGAAATTCTGTTGTTAAAGGCTGAAACAATTAGTAAATTAATCGATAAGTCAGTTGACAGAAATTAATTGGCAACTATTTTGATAATGGATTAATTGTTTAAGCTACTTATCAAGCACACATGCCAAAACATTTGCTGGCTGCAGCTTGTCAAATGTGAGGATTTTTTGCTTTTCTGTTTTATATCATTGTAAGTTGACCATCTTATGGGATTTGGACTGTTTGTTCAAGAAGAAAAAAAATGCATTTTAAAGATACCATTTTGGGCTCTGGGAAATTGTAATAGGCTATTTTTCAATACACAACCGATAAATCAAAAAAAATAAAAATTTTTTTTTTTTTAAAAATCAGCCCTAGGAGGTTAGGTTTGCAAGGTCTGCCAGTCTTGGTCATACAACTGTTGTGACCTGGTTGAGCACAAACAGCAAACTGTGCTCACCCTTGCATGTACTGATGCAACTTGTGCCTCATTTTACTAAGAAGCATTCTATGAATCAGCCCATCCACACACATTTACCCACACACAAACACACATACACACACGCTTCCCCTACCTCCTCTACAAAACCCAACAATCCAGTGAAATCCGTACAACTTCCTTTTGTTCTCGAACCAAAAGCCTTAAAGCCAACAGATGCTTTTCTCGTTATCATTGCCAGTTATCACTCTTAGCTCCCTCTGATAAGACTTTACTTTCTGACCCAGATGTTAAGGAGTTCAATTTACCAGATGCAACCGAAGAGCTGACAGGGAGGCAGAGGGATGAGTGAGCATCGAAAATACCCGCAGGCTCGAAAGATGAGACGTAACATGCCTTTTTTTTTGGCCTGGTGTTGTTTCTGAAGCGGCGTTAGTGCAGTAAGGAGCTCAGGGTCTAAAGAGGCTTTGGTATAGGGGGAAAGATGGGCCATATTACAGCGAGGTCAGAAGCCTGCTTGATTAATGGGCCAGGATAATCACCTCATCAAATCACTCTCACTTATTAAATCTTGTTTAATATCGTAATGAGGGCCCTCCTGAGCTGCTTTGGTAAATTCCCCCTCTCTCCCAGCTCTCCATCACTCTCACTTTCCATCTTCTGCCTTTCTGCTTTAACAGGAAGACTGATGATGCCAAGTTCCTCTTTGTCCTCATCTTCCTCTTTCTGTTTCTTTGTTCCTTTTTCTTATTTCTGTCTCTTTTTCATTTGTCCTAAACATTAGGAAAAAGTGACAGATGTATGTCTCCTCTTTCTTAAACCATCCTGAAATTAGTTTGTAGACCACCCAGTGGCTCAACAGTATACATAATTTCTGAGGGTGAAATTACTATATACCTGTACGACGCCTCAGTCTATTTATTTATGATGGATGATGTGCTGGATTATATCATCATAAATCACTGTGTGTGTGGGTCAGGACTTGCTTGAAGAGTGATACCACTTCCCAAGGCTTTGGTACACTGCAGTTTATGGAAACACTTCAGGTGAGGTAATATCCCTCCTGTCTCCTTCTGTATGATTTGTGATCTCTATCTGTAGTATCATGACATACCCAGCGTTACTTCCCCGTGTGTGCATGAGGTTTCTGGGATGGGCTTGCATCTCCTTCACTTGACCTCCAGGCTACTACACAATGTGCCTCAGAAGAAAACAACATGCCATTGTCTTATTTATGGTCTTCTATGTGTCACTCTGTACCATCTTGGTAGTACAGCTATGGCTGCACGAGTCTTCCAAGAAAGGATACAAAAAAATTATCTTTTCCGCTTTTGTCCTGCACCTCTTGTTCGCGCTCTCTCTCTCTCTCTCTCTCTCTCTCTCTCTCTCTCTCTCTCTCTCTCGCTCCATTTGTATTGCGACTTATAGTGTCAATAGCCACCCCCTGCCACCACCCTCATCCCAAAGTTGGACCCAATCCTTTGTCGTCTCTGAAGGCAGGCAGGAAACAACTGGCTCAAGGTGACCAGTTCAGGCTTGGGAGGGAGGTTAGGGCTGCATCTTCCTCATGAGTGCCTCCCATTTTTGCCTTTATTGTTGGGGAGCAGCTGTTGTGTACCTGGACCCCATGAGTGATGCCTATGTTGGGTATCTTGGCAGCCAGACTCCACAGGCTTTGGATACCAGAGTGAATCAATTCTTAAAGATGACTGTCTGCGTGTCACATGGAAAGGCCCAGAGTGAAGGGCTTAGGGGGCTCTGGAGCTGGAATGCTCTTTGATGGAGGGGCCGGAGAATGAGGAGGGAGGGGAGGAAAGGAAAATACGGGGGAAGAGATGGTCCTATTGTTGTGCCAAGGAATGTCCTTGATGGAGATAGAGGGGTATTGTTCTTATGCCCATGAACTCTTTTAGACTTGGGGATGATGGAGCTGCGAGAGTGATGAACATCTTAGCATCTTTACTGTTATCGTCAATGCCATGAGAAGCAAGCAGCTGTATGTTGTCAGATCCTCCTTTTTGCTGTTAACTACGTGTTGAAAGTTGCTCTAAGACACGGCATGTGCGAGCAGCTTAGCGACGAGCAGCCATGTGAACGTGTCGAGGTTTGCAAATTATTGGGTGGCTGATATAGCCCCTCTGTCAAAATACCTACAGAACCAAACTCATTCTCAGCAGAGAGAACCTGCCTAATGTCCACTGAGAAACCTGAGAAAATGAAGATTGCAAAGGATGACAAACACAGATTGGCACGTAAAGCTAACCTCCCGTGCTTGGGGCATGCTGCACGAGAAGGTTAAGGGTGAGGGGAGTTAGCAATCTAGGCTCAGCAACCAGAAGCCACAACAGCAGCAGTCGCAGTAGCAACTTCTTTTTTAGAGAAAGAGCCTTGTGGTCGTCCCATGTCCGTATCCATTTCATGACAAATGAAATACCAAAGGCCCTGGCCAGAAACAATGGCTTGTTTGGCTGGCTGGAGGCGGTATGGGAGGTGGTAGTGGTGGGGGCTAAGACTGGCTTCCAGCCCCTGCAGCTGTCCCGTTTGTCACTCCTTGTCTTAAGGCTCACTCCTGGCTCAATGCTCCATCCCATGGATCAAGGGGATGTGTGCAGCACATGTGTGTGTGTATGTGTGTGAATCCCGGGCCTCCAGAGATACTGCAAGGCGATTCTCAGGACTGAGCAGCGTCTGAAAAACGGCCACAGACACGAAAGGCGAGTTGAACAGTGTTAAGACCCCTTCGGTATAGAGCAGACCTCAGGCATGAGGTCATCAGTCTTGGTTTAGCAGCCTTTGTCCTATAGCCTGATTGACAGGAGGGGTGGCTATCAAAGACAGTTATGGGATGGGTTACATGACATGGATGTCACTCAAGATACAGCAGATCTCTAATAAAGAATTTTGTGATAAATTACTGAATTTAACCTTGAAATACAGAAAACCAGAACACATACCAATACATAGATTAGATACCAATACACAGTGACATCCAAGCTTGGTAATCGTTTCACACCTCCACACTGTGGGCCTCGCCTTAATATGAATAATAAAGTCTGTGAATCTTTTAATCTGTGTCGATAACAGGTGATAAGATAATATTCCATGAGTAAGCCTATATGTGTGTGTGTGTGTGTGTGTGTGTGTGTGTGTGTGTGTATGTGTGTTGCAAAGGAGAAAGACAAATCTCTTCCCTCTCTCTCTCTCTCTCTCTCTCTATCTATCTATCTATCTATCTCTCTCCCTTATGTCTCAGAGATTAGCCTTTGCTCAAACACCTCCTGTTCATCTAAGTAATTAAAACATTAGAATTACTGGATTATAAACTGCTTTCGATTTAATCCAGCACTCGATGCTCCCACCATTTTGCCAAATGGGTCAATGGGAAATATAATGGGCCTCTCTGATTTCTGATTCAGGGATCTGGAAGAGGCAAAGGATGCCAATAATGGCTATTAAAAGAGAGAGTCTGTGTGTGTGTGTGTGTGTGTGTGTGTGTGTGTGTGTGTGTGTGTGTGTGTGTGTGTGTGTGTGTGTGTGTGTGTGTGTGTGTGTGTGTGTGTGTGTGTGAGAGAGAGAGAAAGAGAGAGAGAGAAAGAGCCCAGACCGGCTTTGCCCTGAGTGCCATCTGTCTTGGACCCACTAGACCCAGTTTAGACTGGAGGAAGCCAAACCAGTTCAGTCTCTATCTCTGCCCCCACACGCACGCACGCATGCACGCATGCTCGCACGCACTCACACACACACACACACACACACACACACACACACACACACACACACACACACACACACACACACACACACACACACACACTTCCTGTGACCACTTCCTCTCTTCAAGTGGATCTAAAGTGTACTGAGAGTTTTTTGGGGGTGAGTTAAATGTAAAGGCACTTGCAGTTCTTTGATACTTCTTTGAGAAATTGACCAAGAACAGGCATCGCTACTGTGTGATTGTGTTTGTCTGTTTGTGTGTGTGTGTGTGTGTGTGTGTGTGTGTGTGTGTGTGTGTGTGTGTGTGTGTGTGTGTGTGTGTGTGTGCACTTCACAAGACCCTTTAACAGGTGTTTGCCCCCGGGGGCCCCCGGAGCACCTTAAAGGCCTGGAATCAATGGGTGTCCTGATATCATTTATATAATTTATCCTGCCATTGTCTACCTTCGACACATGTTCTCACATGTGCACACATTCATAAATGTTCACTTTCATTTAGTTTCAAGGGAGGTTCCTCCCTCCTCACTTTGCCCCCTCCCTCACCTCTCTTGGCAGTGAAAATGAAGGTGTGCTGTGGGGATTCACCGCTGCTGTCTTCTCACCTATACTGTCTATACTTATTTTGGTGTATCAGTATGTGCTTGGCAATATGTGAGTTAACACACTGTGCGCTCGTGCAGCCTTTATGAGTGTGTGAGCCGAGTCCTCTGCAGCATGTTCCTGCCTGTGTGTGTATGTTTTATGTGTGTGTTCATTATCAGTTTGTGTTGCTTGGAACAAGGGATCCAAGTTGACACAGTGACAGTTCCTCGCAGAGCGACAGAGGGGCCCTGCCATCCAACAACAGAGGCTTTGTCGCACTGCTCCTCTTGGCTTGTTATGGACTTCCTTCTCTCTCTCTTTCTCTCGCTTTCTTTCCCTTTTTTAGTGAGCCCATTTTCTTGTCTGAAGTCTTAATTTGGGGAGCTGGCCAGTGGGGAGAGGGAAGAGAGGCGAGGGGACCAAGGGAGGGAAGAACGGGGGGAGAGAGGAGAGGAGGCGCGGAGTGGTGATGGCTGCAGACGGACGGCCCTTTGTTCCTCCTTTCCCAGGCTCCTCTCTTGAGCCTCTGAGGCTCCAGTTGCGTTGGAGCCTTCCAGAGAGAGAGAGAGAGAGAGAGAGAAAGAGAGAAAGAGAGAGAGAGAGAGAGAGAGAGAGAGAGAGAGAGAGAGAGAGACAGGCTGGGAGGAAAAAGGGGGCACTATGATCTGTCCAACTGGAATCTTCCAATTCCACAAAACAAATGCACACACACACACACACGATCTGGAGATGGACAGAAAGGAAGAAGGGGGTAGTAAAAGAAAGAACAAATAAATTAAAAGGTTAGGAAAATAAAGCAAATGCAATGGATAAGGATGCTATGAAGACAACATCAAAAACAGCACTCAGAGAGTGCAGGCTGCACATTCTGACCACTAGGTGTCTCCATCACTGATGCCAAATGTGGGCAACCCAGAGTTAATCCCACACTGTGCCAGTGGCTCTGGAGCATGAGACCAGTGTGTTGCTCCATCCACAATAGATGGAATCCAGTGTTTAATTACTAACACATGCCGAATGAATCCATCAATCTTTGTAATGTGGAAATCTGTTTTCATGCTTTTTGATTGAAACTGGAATAATTTTTGTGTAAAAACCTTAATTCTAACCGCAATGATGAAATAAATGCACTGCTAAGCAAAAAGGAAGAGATGCACCCATACATACAAATTGCAATCCTCTGTATACAAAAGTCCTCTGATGGAAACTTCTAATATTCAGCTGTTTTAGTTTCAAGCCCACAGTCATTTTGCAGGTGTAGGTGTCAAAGTGGTTCAAACGGTGGATAGCTCATATTGGTCGTTGGTAGGAGGATCGCACAGAGAAGAAATCAAAATGAGGTGAGTCCTTGTGTTTCTTCGTCACAAAGGTTCCCAAACATAATAAGTTACATCAGTGCACGTGTGTGGTGATATTTACCACAACATTTTCTGTTTGTTGTTGGGTTGGCGTAAATCCCCCACAGACAAACTGCAAAACACACTTTCCAATAATGTGAAAGCTTATAGAAAACAAATTCAGCTGAAAAAACACACTCTTAACAGTGAATGGAAAATGTTCTTGAACCTGAGCGTGTGATAACAAGTGACCAGGGAGGGAGGGGGGGACTTGGAGAGGGACCTTGGGGACAACGTGTCAACGTTTTCTGTGCCGGAACAAGGACAAACATTGGGCAAATATTGGGAAAGACTGGCAGCCTTTGAGATAGGGGGGCGTTGATCTAAGACTGAGGAGCTAAAGTCCACTATCTCCTGTCTGATATAGCAGCCAGGGTCTTGCTGACACACAGAGCCACAGAATAAACATGAATACCTGAAGACAATGAACTTTGAACCCTCAGCGGGAGAGGTGTAAAAAACAGGAAGTGGTGAAAGTGACTTCAGTGACTTCCTCCCTGCAGGCCAAGAATGAATCAGGTGGAATGATTGTAGCTACACGGGTCATTGTACATAAAAAGCACACACACATTGTTCAAGAGTGGGAAGCACAGATGTGGTGGGTGTGCATGTGTTTGCCCACGTGCGCGTGTGTGTGTGTGTGATGGAGAAAGCGAGAGAGTAAGTCTTCAGATGTAGCGACAGATGGTATTTGATTACAGAGCAGACGGTCGGTGTTGTACAAAGATGCTGTCTCAGCCCAACCTAAGGAGCTGTAGCCTCCGGTTAAGGCAAGCGGAGGGAGGCAGGCGGAGGACGAGAGGGAAAAGGAACATGGGAGAAAGAGAAAAAAAAGAATAAAAGCAAGCAAGCAAGAAAGACACAAAAGAAGCAACTCCAAAAATGAGCATCAAAGCAAAAAGAGTGAAAAGCAGTCAGGCAAGAACAAAAGAAAGAAAAGGAACAGAGCAACGGGCTGGCGTGGTGGAAAGTACAACAGAGGTCATGATAAGAAAACAGCAAAATGACGCAGAGAGAAAACACACCGAGCCTTTTTAAAATACGCCTGTATTTTTCTTAAAAGACTCCCAAATTCAACAGCAAATACAATAACAGCAATCTGTGGGAATGGGTCATTAAAAACATAAGTCAGATCAAAATTTTTCTTTAGTATTTGAGTTTGAAATTATTTTTTTTTAATTATTTTTAGTATTTCTTAGAATATACATAATTTGAACAACGACACACACAAACATATACACAATTTATTGGTTAGAACTGGAGCTAATACAATTAGCTGATCGACAGATAATCTGCAACTATTCTCATGATATACTCCCAGCTTCTCAAATTGTGAGGATTTAATGCATTTCTTTTATCATATCCAATAGTACAGAACAATTTAAATACATCTCCTTGGGCTGTGGAAAATTATAACATTAGACGTTTGTTACAGGCATTTTCTTACATTTTACAGACACAATTATTAATTGAAAAGATAATTGTCTGATTAATCAATAATGAAATTAATCGTTTGTTGCAGCTCTAGTTAGAACAAACTCAATTTTCAAGAGGTTTGTCTTTCCACTGTTTACTTAAACTTTTATCTTGGCATTTATTAACTTGTCTATATTTAGTCATCTTATTTGTTGAAGGTTGAAGAGATGATTTCATTATGTGTCTGTGTGTCCCTGGCTATGGCGATTGTTGTATTTAGCCCGATGAAGCGGCATCTGTAATCATCTGTGGAGAAAACTAGGCTGGGAGGTTGGTGCTCTGCTGTCAAACCCTTCATTAGTGCATTGAATCACTCAGAGAGCCGAGCGGTGCTGATTTGCTCCAACAGGGTAGTAACAGAGTAACTGTACAGTAAATACAAACATTGTAGTCAGTGATGCTAAATAAGTTATATGAAAAAATTAATGATCACACACACGCGCACACACACACACACTTTTGAGTGCATGTTGTAGACAGCGATGTAAATAAACCACAAACGGCACACGTTTTCTACTCTTTTTCATTTTTATTTCCATTTTTTATTCATTTTGCACAAGCTTGCATATATACTGCACATACATTCAGTTCATAGAGGGTGAAGGCACGAAAGGCAATTTGACTACTGGTTGTTTTTGAGCTGGGCCAAAGCAATACAGGGGGAAAAATCTCAAGAGAAAATACAAAACTGCTTCAAACTAGTTTCAGCGTTCTAGCCCACCCTCGGCCCTGTCCCGGAACAAAACATAAAAACCTTTTTTTCTTTAAAACTGTCCAGTTCCATTTAGCTGCCAAGATCTCCATTTTATCATTTCTCTCAATTGAATGAGCACGCTAGAATACTAATTTCTTAAATTCAATTTTAGGTAGATAAGGATTAAAATCTTTTAAATTGGTTCTACATTAACGAAATGCAGTACAGCCTTCCCTGTTTGAAAAACAAAAGAAAACAACATCAAATAAATTAGGATAAATTAAACCAATAAATTACACAAAATCTGCAAGACAAATAGACACCAATAACAGAAAAAAGCAGCCATGTCAAGAGTTTTATTTTACAACTTGTGTGTAACCCTTCAGACTGTATTTGAAACATGGCTGTTCCAGTTGGAATTACTGCACTAGAATCGAATAATAATGTCATACAAAAAGCATCAACAAAACACTATTTACATAACATATTGCTAAGTTACACAAAGGCAGTATTTTATCACTGTAAGTCCACATCATTGATATTTACAAAAAAAGAGGAGCAATGTCATAACAAAAAAAGAATTACTAATGAAAGCATTGAGAAACAAAACCCCCTTTCAAACAGGTCAGAAAACAGATCAGAGGAAATTATCGCAACACACACATACACACACACACACACACACACACACACACACGCACGCACACACACACACACACACACACACACACACACACATTGCCATCGCTTAATGAGAATCATTTACATGTCAGGATGCAACTCCCAGGGGTGGGGGAGGGGCCACAGTGTTGAGAATTGTGTCACTCACTGGTTCACAGGTTCTCATAATCGGTCTTTTCTCTCACACAGACACACACTCATATACATCTACACATACACATACATACATACATACACACACACACACACACACACACACACACACACACACACACACACACACACACACTAAATGCAAAGCGTACATAAATTCCACAAAAGTCCAAACTTTTCCCAACTATTTGAACCTGGTAAAAAAGGGTATAAATCATTTTTCTCTGTCTGCAGTCTCTTTTTAAACTGTACAACATGATGTGCCCCCTCCATGACACTGGTCTCCTGATGACAATGAGTTCCTGTCTCTCTCCCGGGTCAAATTTAGAGCTACGATACAGTCTGCCCTTGTTTTTGGACGAGACCGGGTCCTGCCAACGGGCCCCTCTGTGACATCATCATTACCCGACCACTAGCCTAATGCATCGTTCTGTCAGCGGAAAGTAAAGAAACACATGCTGGTGCAACTTCAAGGGCACTGCCGACGGGAAACAGACTCCCGTTAAAGGCATGGCAGGGAAAAAAAACAAGAAAAACCTCTCCTCTGTGGGTTTTTGGAAGAGTGGTTATGAGTCCGGTTAGAGAGAGCGAGTCATCTCTCTTTTCTTCACCCTTCTTTTTTTAAACCACTTTCACCCTTCTCTACGCACTCTGAGTGAGAATAGAAAAACTGTACAGTTATTCTTTGTTTCATCCTGACAGTATTTACAGTAGCAACATTTCATTCTCTGAAAACGGATTCCAAGTTTATTTTCTGATCTCAAGAGCACAGCCATTCAGCACAATACAAAAGGTAAAGAAACCAAAGGAAAACTGGTCACAAAACCTGCAAAAAACCTACAACTATTGCTCCTAATCTACCAACAACTCACTTATTCATATTACAGATTTAAACAAAGCTGTCACTATAAATACCCTCAAGATTTCATTAATGAAACAATTTTAACAGTGCCTTCCAAAGAACTTCCACTACTGTATATATTTTTTTCCCCATATATTTATCTTTTACAATTCTTAAAAAAGGCTCTATAAGTATTTCAATAGTTATCCTTAAAATCAAACGACCCCAGAAAAGGAAAACTTGACAAAAATATTTTCAATGCGGTTTTAAGGTCTTGCTAATCCTTTTTGCACATAAGTCTTCATTATCCTGAATTAATCTTTTTAGGCGCAGGAACTCTTTAACTTTACGGCGGGGTTGCAGGAAGGGGGAGGGTGTGGAGCGATAATAATCTGTGCATCAGATAAAAGTGTCCTTTCCTTTCTCCTTTGTTTGTGGCACTTTAGAGCCTTTGGCTGGTGCTTTGAGACTCTGAGACATGCAGGGCCTAGCCCATCCTTCAGTGAGAAATGTGTCCGGCTCGCACTCTCAGGGCTCCCGTTTCTTAAGAAGAACACTGTTCGGGGAGGAGGAGATGGGGGACATAATGAAGGGAGTAGCTCTCTGTCTTTCTCTGCCTCCTTTTGTCAGGCGCTTTGTCTCGCTTAGACAAGTCAGCAGGTTAAGCAACCTGCCCCTTTTGATCTTTTGTGACACACACACACACACACACACACACACACACACACACACACACACACACACACACACACACACACACACACACACACACCATAAGATAATGTCATCCAAGGTGAGAACAACAGCTAGCTCGCACGCACTCTAGAAAGCATTCAAGGCCTCTCATTCCTTTAACTTACCTCATCAAAAGGGCAGCTTACACTAACTGCTTTTTAAAATTCTTAAAAGCCTGAGAGGGCAGATAAAATGAATAAAACAGTAGATATTCATGTACAGTTCAAGTGGAAAATCTGGGATTGGAATCTCAGGTAAAAGTGAAAGGAATGCTGTTTAACAAACTGGGCACAGTGGCTTCAAGAGAATCACACTTTGGGTCTTAAAAGCTGCCAGTTTGGGACGGAGGGACAGAGCAGAGGGTTTCAGGTGCGTGTTGCTCCTCACTCTGTGCCTTTGTCCCCGCTCTTTGTAGTGCTGAGAGCTTCTTCATCTACCCCCGGGGTGAGTGCTCACCTCCGACCTCGTATTGTTGCATTGAGAGAGCAGCTAGATCACTCAAAGGCAGGTGAACATGGAGGGAAGGAGCAGTGTGTGTGTGCATGTGTGTGTTGTTCCACTTGAAGCAGAATTAATAAACGCTTGTGTTTCAGCTTATATTCCCCTCTCTCTGTGCCCTCCTTAAATTATCTTCCTCCTCCTGATGCTTCTATTCGTATGTATTCAATTATCTGTTGTTTCAGCGACACTGTACTTTAGATTGCCACAGTATTCTGATATATTCAAGTATCAGCTGCTATTGAAATAACTTCATAATGTCATTTACACCTTGTACAGGCTAATCACAATAAAAGCCTGTCATATAAACAGGTGGACTTCATCTCACACATGAGCTATTTAGTGAACAGTGCTATAACAAGACAAAAAACTATGCAGTTATTATTGTCTATGTTCACCAATCCGGGACATAATTAGACAAATAAGATTTATTTGATAGCTGGACAAATGGCTCGTTTAGTGGGAGCAGTTTAGTTGTCAAAGCTGGAGTGGCTACGGAAAATTAGCCATTTAAAAACAGCAGATCACGCACCAAAAGGCCACACGTCTTCTGCATATTTTTATACTTCTACACTTTTTACTTCATGTGTTTCTGCAGCCTTACTCCTTTTCCAGCATCGTTGCTGGACTGGTCCTCTGCAGGATAGGCTAGTCACTACAGGCATATTAGAGAAGCCTACTCTGATGGCTCTCCATTAAAACCCAAAATTTGAAACACTTTCCAGGCAAGTTGCCCCAAACTACCAAAAAAACAACAAAATATCTAAAAAGGTCCACTTCAGAGATGGACAAACAAAGACAGGAGAAAGAAGAAGGATGGGAAATGGGGGGCAACATATTTCAGAATCTAAACTCGTTGAATAATATTAATAGCAATAATTTATTTTTTTCTGCAACGGCATCAAGGGACAAACAAATCTCGAAGTGCCAATCTTCAGCAAGCAGTGATGAAATAATAATAATCCTAAACAACAACAACAATAATAATAATAATAATAATAATAAAAATAATCAAAATAATAATGTACACCCAATAAACACAATGCCTTACTTGCAGGGAAAACACACTTCAAAACATGGTAGAGCTCAGTAGCTATTGGAAACCAGTCCAAGTCCCACAGACTAGTACAGACCAGTACCACGAGTCCAGTCTTAGTCCAGTCAGTTAGTAACCTCACTAGGCCTTGTTTTTGTGTGCATGTGTGTGACTGTCCTGTTGGGGACATCTTCAGTAGCACAGTCTATTGGGCGCCCACTTTGTGGGGACAGTTCATTTGGACACCCACTGGATTGGAGGGACACCCCAGGGTGCCATGATTAAAGTCTTTAGGGAACCCAGCCTATGTTCTTAGTAGTGTAAATGGGAACGTCTTCCACACACTGTGGACTTTGTTAGTGTTGATCATAAAACAAGCCAAACGGATGAGGGTTCACACGGTCCAAAAAACACCCAATAAGATTAGAGTCTCTTCAGTTCAGAATCATACAAAAACAAAACAAATAAAAACCATCATGATAATTATCATATAAGAACAACAACACAATAGCTAGGTCATTTAGGAACTGCCACAGGCTTCAGATTGGGAATGCTACTTCATAACTTTCATACATTCAAAGAAAAAAACAGGAAATCAAAAGAAAAGTTTTGGAAAAAAGAAAAAAACAACAAAAGAGAATATTTTGAAATTCTATGAAATCAGAGAAAATAAAAAAAGCGCAAAGCGTCGAGCGAGGAGGAGGAAAAGGAGGAGGAGGAGAAATTTACTCGTGTAGAAGCTCTTGGAGACAGTTGGGGGACTTGAAAATCTCTGGGACTTCGCTGTCCAGTTTGCAGATGACCTTGTAGATCGCCTTCTTCCAGGACGGGTCCACGTCTTTGCCAGCCACAATGGCGTTGAAGAACTCCCTCAGTGTGATCTCTGCCACCTCCAGAAAGCGTTCAGGGACCTTCATAGACACAGGAAGGAAAGAAATGATTATTCATCTATGGAAGAATAGTCTACGTACATCTATAGAAAGAAAGTCAGCGTTTGAATACATTGCTCCTCTGTAAGGAGACCACATCATTTAGAATTGACTCAAAGTTCGATAGTGAATTGTTTTACTGTAAATTGCAGAAAGTTTCATTGGGTTTCTAAAATGCGTGACTTCCACTCGCCGTTAGCTATCATTTTGCAGCAGTGTTCTCTTGCATTATGCTCAACACCTTTATCTCCTCCCTTGTAGAACACGTTCATATTTTTACAGTGGATGTAAAATCATAAATCTCCTGTCTCTTGTGTATCTACTTCCTTAAAAGCCAATTGAGGCGTCAGCCTGAGAAAAGTCATTTCTTGTGAATTCTCAGGTTTCTCACACCTCCCACTTCCCTCAATGCAACATGGTGAGCGTGACATCTTTATGAGTCCCACTGTAAATCTGTGACCAAACAAGAGAGCGGAGCTGAGTGAAGAGCGGCAGAGAGTTGCTGGCGAAAGAGGAAGTACTAAATGCTTTGGGAACGGGGAGACACGCCGCCTCTTTAGTGTCCCTGACAGCAGCGCTCACCGACACCATGGAGATGATTAGTCTGGCAAAGATCTGTGACACCTTCCCCTAGGCCAACACTCTGTCTCTCACACACACACACACACACACACACACACACACACACACACACACAGTCATGCAGGCACGAGCACACACACCAGCGCACACACCTCCTTGTGCCAAGGAGATGACACATCCTGTACTGTTACAGAGCTCTACATAATGCTCGCAGCACACACACAAGCTGTATTTGGATGAGTCTTATTCCTCAACTCAAAGCTCCAGGGCGACGCAGCCTTCAGGGGTCACCTGCTTGGATAATGCTGACTGTCTCCCTGCCTGCCTCCCTTGATGCTCGCACACACACAAATTGTCACACACACACACACACACACACACATATATACAGCAGCAGCAGCTTGCCCAAATGCCTGACAGTGCGCACTCCGCTCCACTCCTCTCATCCAGTGTCCTGCAGATACTCATCAGGAGTGTCAGGACACAGCAAGGTTAGTGGCCGCTGGAATACACACACACACACACACACACACACACACACACACACACACACAGGACAGCCACCCCCCCCCCCCTCGGGGTGATGAATGGAGGCTAAGATGCCCGTGTGTCTGGTGTGTGTGCATATCTCTGTCCACTGCTCGAGTGAAAAGGTGAGTCGTGAATAAGGAGCTTGTGTGCTCTATGTGTGTGTTTGACACAGAGAGGAAACACACAAGCTAACCCAATTCCCCAAATATTGAATTGCCCTCTGGTAGAAGTGGTTATAATTCATTGTTTGGGCTGCTGTCGTCTCTGAAATGCTGGCACAATGACCCCGGTGCGAGGGCAACTGTGTGTATGCGTTGTAAGTACCTGTGCGGGCATGCGCACCCTATTCCCACAAGACCTCGCTAACGGGCGAATGCAACGCTAGCGCCCTAGCTGTTAGACGCAGGGAGTGCCGCATTACTAAGAATATTCCTGCATGGAATTTCTCCTGACGTTTTGACTATAAAAGGACAGCAAAACGCTGACTGCAAGGAGAAAGCAATGTCAAGGAGAAAAGGGTATTGGTATTTCAGATCCTCTTGACTGAGAGAGCGAGAGAGTGAGAATGGGAGGGAGGGAGAGAGCGGTGGCAAGAGAAGGAGGGGCTGAGAAGAGTCTAAGGAGAGAGAGTCGAGCGACAGAACAGAGGGAGTTATTCCTGTCCCAGAAGCCTTTGTTTTGCGAGTACATGTGAATTGTGTATGTGAGCAAGCTGCCTCCTGACCAGCAGTGAGCCTTAACTGTTTGCACCCCCCTTGTTCCACTCAATCCCCCCTCACTCCCCCCTTCTTCATCTCTCTCTCTCTCTCTCTCTCTCTCTCTCTCTCTCTCTCTCTCTCTTGCTAGGGTCAGCTGCTGGGCCTTTGTTCCAGAGGCATTGTGGGGGATTATCCAGTGTGGCCGTTCATTCGCTCGGCTGTCCGGTAAATGGGGCCAATCGCGTGGCTCACAATCCTTCATACATTTTTCATAGGGCTTTTTAACAACTTCTCAGCAGAGCCCAAAATTAAAGGACAGATGTACAAAGAGGGGAGGAGGGAAGGAGGAGAGAGCCAGGGGGGAAAAAAGAGTATAGAGTGAGGGATGGAGGGTTGTGTGCGTGTGGAATGATGACTGGAAAAGGCCAACAAGGTGACTGAGAGTTCATCTACACTATGCCAGCTAAATTTGAAAACACACCTTTTTTTGATTTTGGTCCACATTACGCTAGCGTTTTTCTCATCTGAAAACAGAGCTTTGGGGCAGACAAATCTGAAAACGCCATCTTTTTGCGTTTTTTTCAATGTGGAAATAGAAGCTTTTGGAAATTGATGACGTAAGCCTGCTCAGTCATGTTCAGCGGCTAACAGATAACTGCCTGTCACCTCTAACTTTCTCTGTGATCACTCATTTTAAATGTTAATATAGACAATCACACGGTACAGGTGCATTTATGTTTATTTTACTTCACAATCATGGCATAGTGATTTGACCAGTGTCTCTGTGCAGTAGCGCAGGACACCCTGTACAATTGATAAAGTCGTACGACATAAGTAATAAGTGGTTTATTTCTGAGAGAAGGTGCAAGAAAGACAGAGAGGATTGGTGTGTGTGTGTGTGTGTGTGTGTGTGTGTGTGTGTGTGTGTGTGTGTGTGTGTGTGTGTGTGTGTGTGCGGGGGGTCCAAAAAAAACAAAAGCTTTCATGAAAAGGGATATTATTGTGGCTCTACCCCTGTGTAACACAATATGAAAGGAGGAAGAGAGGAGGAGGGGAAAATGGAGAAAAGAATCAGCTATACTACACACACGCTTCCCTAACCTTTGCATCATGCTGTGTGTTGGTTAAATACCAATCAGGGAGGAAGGATGAAAGAAAGAGAGAGAAATAAAGAAAGAAGAGGGACTTCTCTGACAAGAGGCAGCGATGAGGCAGTTAATCACTCTCATTCACTGACTCCCTCGCTCTTCCCCACAACTCTCTCCCCCATTCTCTCCACCTCTCTCCATCTCCCTCTCTCGTGACAGGTTGCTTTGAGACAGAAGGATAAGCTCTTTTTCAGAGAGAGGGAATCGGATTTCCTGCTTTTTGATGAGATAATAAAATATGACAGAGGACAATAGGAGCCTGTGGACGGCTTGCTGGGAGCTGTTCACTCCAACAGCGGCCCCTGTCTTAAGACTGCTTAGACAAACGTTTAAAAAGGTAGCCAGAGGCCCAAGCCCTCGAATAAAGGCTACTGTTACACACACACTGTGCGCAAGTGGCAAGTGTGTGTGTGTGTGTGTGTGTGTGTGTGTTTGTCTTTGCATGTGTTTTTCGGTAAAGCCTGAGAAATCTCTTCTCTCTCGATGACTCAGGGTTGAGCTGTTTGTTTGGCTAACGTGTTTCTCCCCTTTGCTTTTCGGAACTGTCAGGAGATGTATTGCACCTTCTATTTGCACAGCGCTGGCCAAACAAGACGAGACCCTGGAAGATAAGGCTGTGTGTGTAAGTGAGTGTGTGCGCTAGTGAGCTGTAGCCTTGAAGGATGAAATGCAGGGACACCACATAAGCCCCCACTGCCAGCCAGGTTAATTCCTAACCCCAACTCAGCCTGGGAATACCAACACTTCCCATGCTTTTTGGTCATTGTTTGTATGTGTGTGTGTGTGTGTGTGTGTGTGTGTGTGTGTGTGTGTGTGTGTGTGTGTGTGTGTGTGTGTGTGTGTGTGTGAAACCGGGAATTTATAGATTTTATAATGCACTCAATGCCATAGATGGGGTCGTCTGCCATTGACATATAATATGTTTCTTTGCAGTGTATCTTAAGAATATTGTCACTTCTGCTGACAGCGAAACATATGTTTCAAAACAAGAGTTGAAACTGAAGTTGAGCAGGCCTGTGACATTTCAGTGAGTCAAGCCAGAGCTTCCCGAACCTCTAACACACACACTCACACTGCCCGTGACTCACGTATCTGCTCTGATCAATAATCTACAAAGGCCTTGATAAGCCCTTGGCCCACACTGTCACTTTAGGCAAACACAACCCATGTCCCCTTTCTTCCTTCTCCCCACTGTGCTTCTCCCCAACCCCCTCTCCCGCTGATAAGACTGTGCCATGGCTGAAGAGTCCAACCAACTAGCGAAGAAAAGAACAGGCAGAGTCGCAGTGGATCCTTCCGATCATTTCCTTCCCAAGTGCTTAATTTCTTCATTTTCAAAACCTTTCACTTTTTCTAAATTCCTCTCAGATTCTCAAATCTCTTATCCATGAAGTGTGCTCTTTTCTTTTTGCTTAGGCAACTACTGGGACGGGAAACGGGCCTCAAAGCTGAGCAAACACCAGCCACCCTCACTCCACTGATAGCCTTGAAAACATGGAGCCTTGAGGGGCTGTTGTGTGTACATGTATGTGTGTGTGTGTGTGTGTGTGTGTGTGTGTGTGTGTGTGTGTGTGTGTGTGTGTGTGTCCCCTGCTGTCTGATGTGTGTACGTAAGTGAGCATGATCACTAGCGTCACATGGGCTCTTCTCAAGGTGCACCTCCACCGGGGAGTCAAGGATAGGACAGGGTCAAAGACACTGATGAAGTCACTCTCCTATCCCATCTTACTTGCTCCTCCCTCCATCTTTACTTCAACCTCAAACAACCCCCCCCCAACCCACACACACACACACACACACACACACACACACACACACACACACACACACACTGCAAATTCATATCATATTAGGGCCTCTTATGATATGTCTTTCCTCCTCTCTTGCCATCCCCTCTCTTTGCCTTGCTTTATAGAAATTGGGTGTTGTGTTGAGGGTGCTAGCTTTATATCAAACCAAGCAACAGACGGAAAATGAATTGCAAACAGCAGGGGAAGCCAGAAATCACAGTTGAAGTCCTTGTTTAGAGACTTAAAAATTCATCGTCTGAGCTTGTATGGCAGACACAGGCAGAGAGAAAGCATTCCAAACGAAGGGGGGTCACAGAGTGCTGTATAGGGGCCTCTGGAGGTCAGGAAGTCAACCTGGCTCAGAGAGACCGAGAGAGCAGGAGGCAGCAGGAAAAGAAAGGAGCAAGGGAGTCTGGAAGATAGGAACAGGACATCTGGAGAGGAGGAGAACAGAGGGAGGGAGGGAGAGGAAGAATAGAAGGGTAGGAGGAAGGAGGGTGTGTGTGGGCGGACAAACAATAAAGGATGGAGAGCAAGGAGCTGCAGCGAAGGAGGGAGGATGGATAGAAGGAGAAAGGAAGGAAGGGTAAGTGAGGGAACAAGATGGCAGGAGAAGAAAGACAAATAATAAAGTGCAGATTGGATGGAAGGAGGGAGAGTTTGGTATCAGCAGGGGAAATGGGAAGTGTGTGTGTGTGTGTGTGTGTGTGTGTGTGTGTGTGTGTGTGTGTGTGTGTGTGTGTGTGTTTGAATGGGGGAGTTGCTTTGACACATCTGCAGCTCTGATGCACGCCCTGGTCATTTTGGCATGAGTCCCTTTGCCACGCTTCATTAGTCTCACACACACACACGCGCACGCACGCATGCATGCACACACACACACACACACACACACACACACACACACACACACACACACACACACACACACACACACACACACACAGAGACCAAAATGGTCCAGAAATAATGACATAATCAGCAGCTGTGCCACAGAGCAGGCTGCCCCTCACAAGGTGACCAGGGACAGAAGGAGGGAGGAGAGGGGAAAAGAAGGGAGGAGGAGGAAGAGGGGGGAGAACTGGTGGAAAAGCAGCAAGGAGAGAGAATCAAGTGATGGACAAGCACAGTGAGACGATGTTTGTGTGAGCAGGTGAGAAAAGGATAGGGGGGGATCATGTAGTTCTTCATATTTAAGTGATTTCTTGCTACCCCTGGTGTTCCCAGGCTTAACACACAGCTCTGGTCATTTAATCAGTGCACAGAATAAAGTGGCTTATTCTCACATACACACATACATATGCACATACACACACACACACACACACACACACACACACACACACACACGGTGAAGAAAAGACCTGTCAGGCTATGTCAAACGGGGGCCCTCAATAGCCCCCGGCTATTCACTGAGAAGCAGATGATCCCACTCTCTGTTCTTTTCTTTCCCTAACTCTTCCAACTAAGAGAACTAAAAAGCCAAGACAAGTCGCAAATTATGCTCATGGCACAGCAAAGTCCGGGGTAATATCTGAAGATCTGTTAATTATTTTGCCATAGAGACCATCAGAGGTGCAGTGAACGCACTAGTGTTGTTACCAGTCTTACTTTAAAGGGTTGGTTCACTCCACCAAACACATTTCTCACTAAATTCTTGTGGTACCAGCCCTTTAGATTGTTTAGATAGTTTGATTTTATTTGCTCTAGTTTTACTACAGAACAATGTCAACTACTATCTACTAGTATCATCATCACCAGTATACTTTTTTTTATAATTTAAAAAAAAATGATTTGGGTAAATCAACCTTTCAAGCGTATTAGCATCACAAAGGTATTACTTCTCCCAGTCCCAGACTTTAGTTTAGTAAAATAACAACACAAGTTTGAATGAGAATCTGTGTATCATATATTCTTGGTGAATGTCTCAGTCTGTATCTATAATCATCTATCAAATCTGTGATTCAGTTCACGTTGAACATGATAAATATGAACATAAGACGGCGCATCCCCTCAGCTCATCATTACTGTCTTAATTGTACCATCTCTGTAGAAACAGAAGCTGTTGTGTTTGCTGGCTCTGGTGGGAAAAGCAGGTGCAAAAGCACATATACGCTGCATGATTGCATACAAGGACAGTGTGTACTCTACTTATTATGTGTTGCTGTATGTGACAAATGTAATGTGCACGCATGGTAAATGCACATGTAAGGGAGTTTGGTGTATTTCAACCTTTTCTCAGTGAGAGCGATAGAGATTAGGGAAATTACAGTAGATACTGTAGATAAGAGGGGGAGAGAGTGGGTTAGGGGTGGTGTGTGTGTGTGTGTGTGTGTGTGTGTGTGTGTGTGTGTGTGTGTGTAGTTGACATAAACCCACTGGCAAATTGTATTGGTTGTATTTTTGGCAGCTCTGAACTTAAATCTATACAGCAAGCTTTTCATCTCTCTCCCTCTATCTTCTGCCTCTTTTTGTCTTCAATCGCTCTTTAAAGAGAACCCTAGAGCCTTTTACAGAAAACACCACACCTGTGTGCAAGTGTGTGTTTTTAGGTACGTATGTATGTTTATACACGTTTGTATCTGTTTCTGTGCCTGTGCATCCAGTGCAACGGCCGTGACCTTTTCACCTCAAATTCCCTGCGGTCGAACCCCGGTCAAAGACGCACCCCACGCACACCGTGCCCTACGTGGTGATAAAACCAAAAAAACAACAGGAATGAAGGAGTGCAAAACAGGGAGGGGAAAAGCAGGAGGAGGAGGAGGAGGAGGAGGAGAAAACAGACATTAGCCTCTCTGGGTGGAGAACAAATGGAGCCCCGAGAGGGACGTGAAGAGGAGGAACGAGGGAGTGAAGGGGGAAGGAGAGGTGAAGCACACAATGCTATGGGGCACGGCGGTTGGACAGACAGCATCTGCTCTCAGCTCTCTGTGGCTCTGGTAATGGATGGAGAGTTGGAGAGAAACTGAGAGAGCGGGAAGGAGGGAGATGGAGAGACAGCGGTAGGAAAAGCTGGAAAATAAGAGGAAGAAAGAGAGGATAATAGAGGGAAAAGGCAGAGGCCGCATGCGAGGGAGGAATAGAGATGGGTGAGGGAACAAGAGTGAAAAAGTCAAACTTTAGAAACTTTTCTTTTATTATTTTGTCACTTTGGATGAAAAAACAAGTGTGTGTCTGTGAAAGGGCGTTATCAATTCAAATGGAGGGATGACAGACGGATAGACAGACAAAAGAGGAAGAGGGACAAAAGGAGTGAGACATCTTTCCAATAGGAGAAAGAGCAGCTGATAAGGGAGGACACACGATACCCGCGTGTGTGCGGACAAAGACTTCTCACCGTTTTTCGCCGCTACCTCCTTCTCACATAGAGATCATAGGGACGTCCTCTTTTAAATGCCGAGGTGTGTGTGTCCTCTGTGGGAGGAGTGGTCACTGACAGAGGAAACTTGGCCTAGTCTGTTTTATGGAAATCTGAGAGTTTCCCAGAGCCATCATAAAACTGCCTCTCTATCAGACCCCACCTCTCTCTCCCTCTCTCTAGCCCATTACCAGGTCACACACATTCCTGTCTTATAAAAGATGATGTGTGTTGTCATTGGGGGTTCAAAGACAGACAGAGGGGGCTATGGAGTAAAAAGAAAAGGACACTAAGCGAGAGTTTTCACTTGAATCCTCACATGAAAGCGCTGCTCGCTCAAAGTCAAGGCTTTGGGAGGCAGGGTGTGTTTCGGAAGACTTTGATGGCGATGGACAGAGCGAATGAGAAGTGGAGAAGAAAGAGAAGAAGAGAGGGGATCAGGAGGAGGGCTCAGAAAAGAGGAAAGTAGAGCCGGGGTCTAGGTAATTAACGGCAAGCTCTTTAATTACCGCTGGTGTTCATTGTGCCAGAAGGAATGTGACAATTATGCCATTAAAACTTCCTAATGGGGGGAAAAAGCGAGGGAGATGAAGGGGGGATAACGGAAGACATGCAATAGAGGAGGATGAAAGAATGAAAGGAGAGAGGCAACAGAAGGAAGAGAGAACGACGAGAGGGAGTGAGGGAGGAGGGATATGAAAGGAAAAAGGGAAACAATCGCGACAAAAGAGGAGCTGGGAGGGAGATGGGAGCGTATTAGGCCAGCACAGTGACAGAGCAGATTAGCATCAAACAAGAAAGGCCATAGACGTGTGTGTGTGTGTGTGTGTGTGTGTGTGTGTGTGTGTGTGTGTGTGTGTGTGTGTGCGTGCGTGCGTGCGTGTCTGCGTGTGTGTGATCACTGAAACAGAGGATATATTCATTCCAAAGACGCCACCAAGGTGGACGGAACTTTGATGATGCAGAATCTGACAAAGGGAAAACTCAGTGTTTGTGTTTGTGTGTGTGTGTGTGTGTGTGTGTGTGTGTGTGTGTGTGTGTGTGTGTGTGTGTGTGCGCTTGCTGAATCTGCGTAGGCTCCTGTTTCAAGTGGTGGTGCAAGCAGGTAGGGGAGGAAGGTGAGAAGGAGGAGGAGGAGGAGGTGGAGGAGAAAGGGGAGAGATCCACAGAAAAGGGCCTTGGGGGCATCCTGATACACATCCAGTACATTTCCATCTCCACATTACCTCTATGACTCACACACACACGAACACACACGCACGCATGCACGCACACACACACACACACACACACACACACACACACACACACACGACAGAACATCATAACAAATGTGTCCGTGCACATATATAACACACAAAAACACACCATTTCCACACCAACATAAAAAAAACACACCCACGCACCGGCACTCACACATGGTCACACTCACAAATAACACCTACACACACACACCAAAAAGCTACACACAAACACTTACACGCAGAGTCTTCGTGCTCACCAAGGCGGTTGGTTTGTCAGGGGGGTTAGAATTTGCATGGCTGGGCAAATTTTCCTTGTGCTAAACTCTAATCAGCTCCTGTATCTCTCAGACACCTGCCCAGCAAAAAAAAAAACCTTAATATGCAAAACACCTTCCCTCCCTCCTCTACTACTGCAGCTCCTCGGCCAACAGAAGACTTATTCACCTGGCCTCTCACTCTTTTCCTCTAGGTCTGTCTTCTTGCAAATTTTCACATTTATGTATGCAAATAGGCTGTTCCCCTTAAGCCTGTTTTAACAGTAGCTTCCTGGTGCCATGAGAAGAATGATAGTTTTGTCTGAGATGTGACAGGGAATTTGTCTGAGGGAAAAGATGGCACGTTACGTGTGCTTAGGCAAGTGCTGCAGTTTTTGTAGGGTGTCTTCCTAGAGGTTGTTTTGTCAATTATTTTTCTGTGATCAGTTATGTGAGTCACGCAAACCTGTCTAAGAATCTTATGGATCTATTTCTCTGAAGTTAAACACAGTGTCAGTCAAAGATATATACTGTACTTGTCATTACGTGTCATCCAGTTTACATTTTGCCCAACTGCTCTGCAATACAACCCACATTTTTAACACTGACTTATTTTTTAAGCACAAAGTAAACCTGCGCTGAATGAAAGTCAAACAAATATGTTTTGCTTATTGTTTCTTCTCCTCAATGTTTGTCTGTGGAGAATGATGCATGTGTATGTTTGACACTAGAAGTCTGCTGAAGGGAGAAAGTTTCGTGTGAGTTTCCATGCTCACTAAAATTATCTGACTCAAACACATATAAGTACAAGTTTGACAAGATAGTCAGTTGTGGTCCACAATGTAACTTGTGATGTGGAAACTCCAGTGCACATATGCTGATGGACTTTTCAGTGAAGCGGGAGACCACCTGTGTCCAGCAATAAACAATATTTGCATATTCATAGATTCTGGATTATTGATAGGTATAATTTTAAGTAATTGAACTTTTTTTGTGGAAAATAATTTGAGTATTTATATATAAGTCTTAGAACATGTCTTATCTTCTGTTCTGTCAAACAACACAGGGCCAATATCAAGGACATATCTATAAGAATCAAGTTTGTGAAGCTGCATTTTTGAAATATTATTTACTTCTATTTCCTGTTGTGGGTGTCAGGTAATTTACCATAAGCAGAGCATAATTTGATATGAAAACAGAAACAAGCCTCTAAAGGAAAATACGCCCTGATTCCAGGATCAGGAAAAATAAAACCTAAATGGTAAGAACAAAAACATACAGTGTTGATACTGTGCTGTGCTTTTACCATTGGTGGTGTAGAAATATGAACTTTGCTGCACATATTGAAGGTGAGTGTAAATGAGTGTAAATGCAGGGCTAGGTGAAGGGTCACTGTCTTCTTGATTTAAACATATTTCCCTGTCACTAAACAAATAATTCAGTCATGATCAGTCACGAGCAGCTGAACAGAAGAAATAGTGTTATTTTTCTTTGTGCTTTGCTCTGATGGACTTTGGGCTTATTAAGACATCATATATACAAGTGCCTCTGCCTGCCAGAGTCTTTCAAAGCCTCCCTCAAGAGGGCTGAAGATGGATGTGGGGAAGTGTGTGTGCGAGTGTGTGTGTTTGGGTGCACGCAGAGGAGCCCCAGTGGACAAATAACGGACAGAGAGAGATAGACGTAAACAGAGAGAAAGAGAGTGAAGCACTTTAAATGTGAGCGCTGCAAAACTCCCACTGCTCGCAAGGGCACTTCTCTCCTGCACGTCATCTCTCTTTCCCCCCTCTCTCCTTCTACCCTTCTTTCTCCCCTTCCCATTCCCCTCGATTCCCTTTCCCCCTTCATCGCTTTCTCCTTTGTCTCCGAGCTCTCACCCTCTATCCCCTATCTATCCATCTCCCTCTTCCCCCTCCCCCCCCTCTTTCTCTCCCCTTCCTCTCACTAAAACAGTAGGACGCTTAACCTTGATAACAGTGAGATTTCCCCCCCCCCTCAAAGTGACACAGACCCACACACACACACACACGCATACACACACACAGGAGAAGTGCTTTGCCAGCATGCCAGGCCGGTCCAAGGGACGGCTGTACCCTTCGAGGTGAACAGGACACTGGGAAATGCAGCAACAACAAAACACTCACACACATACACTCACTCTCTCAGACACACACAAACCCATATCACTCCAGGTCCTTCTTAACACAAGCCTTTTAAAGGTCTATTGTCAGCCGATATTGAGAGAGCAAAGACAATCCTGAAACACACACACATTTACACACGCACACATGCGCACACTTGCACACACACACACACACACACACACACACACACACACACACACACACACACACACACACACAGTGGCAAAAGGGGAAGTGTGAAAACATGAAACATATTGTGAAGTTGCCTGCTGAGAATTTATGATTATAATACACTGGAATACACATAAACATCTCACCATAGATAGGTAAATGAGGATGGGGAAGTAAAATGCAGCTTCTCAAAAAGAAACACACACACACACACACACACAAAGATCCACTGAGGGGAAATTAACAGTGAGGAAGAGGTAAAACCAGCGGTAAGGTTTCTTCCTCATTGGATGAGAGTTCCTCAAGTCTTTAGGCCTGAAACCTGTGATGCACGCTTTAGAAAATTTTTTTTTCATATTATTGCTGTCCTGTGAAAATCATGTAGCTCCACATTTAGTAATTTTGAATATTTCAGGTAAACTGAAGGATTAAGTTGAAAGCAAAAAACGTTTTCACAGGACGATATACATTATATAGTAGTATAGTGTGCGGCAGGATGTATAAGAGACTTAAACTCAGCATTGAGAACAGTCACAGCGGTGTCAGAGAGGACACAGTGAGAGGGTGTCACACTACCCAACTGTATCACAAGGTATCAGGTGAAATTCAACGTTTTTCGATATGGACCGCATCAGTTCTCTGCTCCTCCTCTCACATACAATGATTCTTTTTCTGCTAAACAGTTGAAAGTGTTGGTGTTTACCTCAAAGTCATTGGCCTTGTTGTAGTGCATGTTGAGGGCTCGGAAGAGCTCGCTGTCACGGCTGACGCCCAACTCCTCAACTCCAGTGACTCCATCGTTGATGGCCTGGCGGGCAAACTTCTCCATCTGGATGTAGTAGAACTCCCTGAAGTTGCTGAACCACTTGATCAGCTGGGAGGTGATGCAGCGATTAAACTGGAACAAGAGATGAGGAGGAGTTAGCACTGCTTAGGTTGTCAGTATTGTTGTAAAGAAGAGATATAAATGGGATCTGTAAATATTATTTATGCAAGCAGTGTAGAGAAGAGACTGTCATGTCAAAAGCTTATTAAGCCACTGGATTGGAGAAGAAGTGTAAGGATGACAGTGTGTTATTTCACACCAGGGAGTTGAGATGTGAGGTGATAACTTAAAAGACTGTGAAGTAGCCGAGAGAGAACGATAAAAGACAAGAGCAAGAAACAGGTCGTGGAGGGAGGGAAGATAATAGAGACATTAAGTAAGACAGCGAGAACGGGTTGGGGGAATTGGGGGTGGGGGGGTGAGAGTGTGTGTGGTTCATCCTCCCCACTGGGAGCAGACCTCCCCCCTATCATAACCCTGAGAGTGGAGAAAGAGGGGGGCCGAGACCGCAAACACATAATTGACCAGAAAAACGATTAAGTCATCATCTGAAGCGCCCTGGCCCGCAGGGGGCTCAAACATGTACTTAACCCCGTTCACCAATTACACCCTGATTCTCTTCCCCTCTCCGCACCTCTAAGACAGAAAAAAATGAGAAAAAAGAGAAAAATAAAAGAAATAGAAAGAGAGGGAAAGGCAGAGACGATAAGCGCTGCAGAGAAGGCTATGGCTATCTGATCTGTGCCACTCGACTGGATTCAATAGGGCGAGGTAAACCTATTAAGAGCCTCGGCTGGTCCCGGCTCTTTTTCCGCCTGGTCTCAACAGTGAAAACACACTGTCTAAACATCCAAACTCCTAGATAAGGACCTCAGGGGCTCAGGGTAGCTGCCTAGCTCTGTCACCCTAACATGCTCCACTGAAAGCTCTGATCAAACCCCAGACGTCTTTCCTCAGTGACGCCCAGAAATTAAAGCTCATGAATTCAAAATTATAGCCTGTGATACCTTGATACCCCACACCCTTCGTCCACACGCACGCACGCACAGGCCTTCACTCCTCCCTCCCCTCTGCTCTTTTTGTGGTGCTGGAAGAATGGAGGGACAAAACGCTACTAAACGCTGAGCGGACTGCTCGCTGGGGAGGCAGAGCGGTTTTGACATGGAGATTAGGCTCTGGCTATTGTTCGACAACACACAGACACACACAAACATGCACACACTCTCTTCACGATCTGGGATGGCAGTCAAACACACGCAAGCACATGAAGATGGGTGGGCAAGGCAACAGAACAGAAAGACAGACAGAAAAGTTGGCGAATCAGGAGCCGCGAAAAAGCTGGACCAAGGTAGGACGGTGCTAAAGGAGAGGGGCCATGCCTTTCTGGAATGATCAGCAGATGACATAATGGCGGAATAGAAAAGAATAAGTCCGCTTGACATTGTTTGACAGGGGTTTGGGAGAGTGTATGGGGGTGGGGGAGGAGGGGTAGTCCTAAAGTGCAGGGTGAGCATAAATGGGAAAATGAGGGAGAGAGGGAGGAGAAGAGGACGGGTGCAGGTCAGCGCCGTCGGACAATGGCGTATTGCTGGTGGAGTGGGGGATGGAGGGGGCAGAGGGTCGGAACGTGAGCAGTCAGCAAGCTGGGGTCGTGACATCGCAGTGTCAAACAAACAAACTACTGACACTTACAAATACATCGGCTGCATGGGGCTATTCTTAAACACACACAATGTAGCAGACAATCGGAGGTGACAGAGCACAAAAACACTATTTAATTCAAGTTTTCAGTGTAATGTGAACATTTCCCCGTGTGTAAGATCAGAACAAGTCTGATTGGGTCTGAGTCTGAGACATTGTGAATTGGCGTCGATCTATGCAAGCATATGTGTGTATATGCATCTGAGCGTGTGCGAGATTGAGCGCTACATACTGAGATTAAAGTCAGTGAAAGAGTTGCCATCGCTCATGCAGGAGACCTTTGGTGTCACTGCAGCCGAGTGACGGATAGATTTGTCATTTGGACAAGGATTACTTTATTATACAGACAGCTCAGGAGAAGATGTATTAGGGCTGTGGCTCAATCACAGCACAGAGAACACAAAAAATACAATATGTGCATGCAGGTAAATACACTAAATTACATTATATCTGCATCAGCTGCACCCAACACACTCAAGGACTCAATTCTGGCAAGTCCCCCTGCAGCTTCCAGCAGTCTTGGATCATTAGGTTGCTGGTGGGGGACAGAGACCCCCTGATAGCGGCTAAAGATGAGTGTGTTAAGTGCAAAAGGAGGGAATTGGTTCAAAGGAGCACATCACTGCAGCTCCTTAATCAGAGCTGGCAGGGGTCAGCCAGCACAGACATGAGATGCAGCGAGAAAAATGTGTGTCAGTGTTTGAGTATATAAGTGTATGTGTGTGTGTGTGTGTGTGTGTGTGTGTGTGTGTGTGTGTGTGTGTGTGTGGCTGAGAGGCAGATGAGAGAAAGACAGCGAGAGCATGTTTCTCACACTCACACTCAAGAGCCTGTGAAAGGTCAGCGCTTAGTGCTAACAGCACAAGATAGAAAGTGGCACACACACACACACACACACACACACACACACACACACACACACACACACACACACACACACACACACATATGTTCTGCTCAAGCACAGGCGCATACTTAAGTCCAGAATAGGAAAACACTCAAGTATCCTTGGTCTAAACTATATTAGTCGCCTGCCAAAAGTATTCAGGCACTTTGACCGTCAGTCCCAAACTTCTGCACACACATCCACTAATTTATTAATATGTAGAATGAAATTGGATTTTATAGTTCTGTCTTTTGATTTAGGATGAAAATATTTAGCTGAAAAGCATCTGGATGAAAAGCCAAAGTGTGTCTCTCGCCAACACTTTTCTCGGACATAGTGGTCAGCAATGGAGCAGAAAGCACACAGATGACCTCAGCGTGCTAGGCTACATTCAGAACAACCGGAGAGGAGAGCAGAAAGGCAGAGAAGCCTGTACGGGCCTCTCTCTCTCTCTCTCTTTCTCCCTCTCTCTCTCTCTCGTAAGCCCCTTCACAGTCATCAGGGCTTTCCAACGTTTCCTGTTTTCGCAGGGGTGAATTGTGGGAGATAATCTCCGGCTGCCTATTGGCTGACTGCACACAAAAAGCGGCCCTGGAAAGCAGGCTTTTGTTACTGCGGCGACTCAAATCCAGCGGCTGGCTTTTCTTTCTCCCCGGCCCCGCCGAGGCACACATACCATGCCACACCATCAGCGAAAAAAAAAAGAAAAGAGAAGGAATGACATATAGAAAAGGAAAAACCCTCCTGACCTCCACTACTCCATAGCACATGACTGGCCCAAATACTGAAGCTTGTCACTAAAGGAGAAATAGATAAAGAAAGCAAGGTGTGTGTGTGTGTGTGTGTGTGTGTGTGTGTGTGTCAGCTTGTGTTTGCTAAAAATGAGGAATGTATATTTACAATACATGAAGGTCCAAACAGTTTATAAATAAATACAGCTCACACTGGATCTCTTTACAAAAGGCAAATACTTTTGCTGACTTTATTAATTGACTGAATATCTTTATTTAATCTGTGCATTAATCTGTTATAATGACTCATCCTTGATCAAAACAATATCTGCAATCATAATGAGACGTCTAAAAGCTAGTGTGATGATACTATAGCCTGTCATTAGCAACACTAACAATGGAATTTTGACACATCTGTCAAAACATTTCATAAACACCAAAAGTAAAAAAAAGTCACAATAGTCTTAAAAGGAGCTTAATCAAGGGGAACAACAGCTACAGCGTCCCCCAGTTGTCAGGGCAACCCACTTCCCACGTTCATTAGATTCTTAACAGTCAAGACCTGATTAGCCGAGACCTGATTAGCCTTTAAGACTTTTGTCGGAGGACAGCCACTCGCTAAGAGGCTGTGCTGGCTGCATCTAATTAAATAGTCAATAGTCTCATTCCCATACATGAATACTAATTTACAGCTTAAGTACAATGCCCTCTACTGAAAACAAAAAACAACTAATGTGACTCATAATCCCCTTAACTATCTTTACCTTGTTTAAGTATCTGATGAGGCCATTCATGAAGAGGCCACCAAGAAGAGGCCTCCTCCCTGTGAGTGATTAGTCAGTGAAACTATGTGGTTCAAATCAATTGTTGCAGCAATAGTTAAATAGCAAATCAACGTCAAATCACTGGGATGCTTTTAATATTGAGGAGTTTTGTAACAAATCAGCATTTACAGGTACTACTGAATTACTTTTCAACCAGACCAATGATGTGTTGAGAGAAAGTCATGGTTGGTGGCAACAGCATCCAAGAGGGGGCAGCTGGGAAAAAGGGGACCTTTATCTGCTGATTTGAATAAGATGGCCTGGATATGTCACAGTGTTTATCCCTCCGTATGGTCCGAGAGGGGAGCACACACACAAAACAACAAGAACAACACGAACAACACGAACAAACTCGGTCGCGCACTCTACAACGTCCATTGTGTTGTTGTTCTTGTTTTGTGTGCAGCTTACATATTGTGCTTTGTTTTCTAAATTTCCTTCATTAAACTCCCAGTAGAGCTAACGCTCATTCTTGCCATGTTCCCTAAACCGACTCTTTTTCTTCTCCCCTCCCTCTATCAAACCATCCTCTCTACACCTGCTCACATAACCACTCCTCCGTCTCTAGGCTCCATCCTCTTCTCTGCCCTCTCCACCCCTCCATTACTCATCTCGCTCTTTATCTTTAGAATACTCATAGGCTCTCCAGCTCCCTCATGTAAACCCATTCAACTTCCTCTTCTTTCATCTTTTGCATAAAACCATAACTTAGTGAGGGAAAGGGCCTCATTACAAGACAGACAAACATACGCTGTTCACGGCAACTAAAGCTGGCACATCACAAATAATAAATCAAACGTCCCCTTTTAAAACAGGTGCGTTGACAAAAGTACGAGTAAGAAATGTGGAGAAAGAGAAAACAAAGGCAACAAAGTGTTATTTATCTTTACACTTGTTACACAGATTAAAAGAAGTCACCATCTCAAGAAGATGAAGATACAAACAAATGAGTTTGAAGATAGCCAAACAGAGACAGTAATGTGTAGTAAAATTAAAAATATATTGGCAAAGGTTGTAATCTAAAACAAGGGCTAAAGAGGAAGAATATGTTTGAACTCACCTTGACATCAGAGAAGAACATCTTGAGCATATTAGAGCTTGGGTAGCGGGTGTAGAAAAACATGAGCTTGGCCTTCTTCAGATGATTGGGAGAGAGACCCTCTTGGATCTGGAAATAGCTGCCATTAAGGAAATTAACAATTGTTTGGAGGGAAGCACCTTATGGTAGATCAAGCAAATGTAGCGACTGATATGATCACAGATACAATATGTACATATGTACGTGCTAATAATTGACTGTAAGATTGGCAAGACATCATCATTTGGATGATGGGTAACCAAATTTCCTTTCAGGCATGCATGCAGGGCTGCTGGGGTGGGGTGGGAGACTGTGGGTGTGTGTATGTGTGTGTGTGTGTGTGTGTGTGTGTGTGGGGGGGGTTGCTGAAGACAGTGCACCAAAGCAAAACCATTTGCTTGCAATTAGCATCGTCCGTTTCAGGTGTGAGATCGTCACGGTAAATAAAACACTGTCCAGCACTACAGCCGATGCTTTTACATAAGGAGGCTCATTTCACAGTCAAAGTAAGCAAACGCCTTTGCCTACACCCTGTGCTAACCTCCACCCAAAAAAAAGGAAGAAGAAAAAATGAGACATTTGCATATCACAGACAAAGACAGCAGTTAACGCCAGTGACGGGCAAGAAGGCCTAATGGCTTGGCGACAACACATGCCAAGCCTGAATATGACTGTCTGATATTGGCTTCATATCAGTGACAAAACAAGGTCTAGGAGATAGTCCCAAACACTGGCCCAAGCAACATGAAAAACCTTCCCACACTCACATAGGCCATATTCAAATACATGTCAGAGGCCTTGTCTTCTTAATGGATCGCCTGGATTGAACAGAAGAGAGGATGGAGATGGGCTGGTGGGGGCACCTTCAGGGATAGTATGGTTCCAACCTTCAATTACATCCCCCTCCTCCTCCCTCTGCTCCACCCCTACCCCCCCAGCTTCACTGCCGCTGCCAAACCCTTGGAGGAGCAAAAGAAGGAGGAGGAGAAGGAGAAGAGGGGCTCTGAGGCTTTGGACTCAGCCAGTGATGGGGGAACTGAAACACATCTGCGCCACTGAACGGCCCAAGCCATTTCCATGGTGAATTAACGGCCGTATAATGCATCTGATAATATCAATCTGGAGCATAAGACATTGAAAAGGGAACAGGGAAGGGGGCGGGCTGCATGTTAAAACCTCAGGCTGTTTCAACAAGGGTTTTCATCAAGCATAAGCAAGACGGGGCTTTAAATTACACAGAAGATACAGCCCCAAGTTTTCATGAAGACTGTTTACACTCGAGTGGACAAAATACATTGCTTGACATTATTTATGATCTACAGGGATGGCTGTGATCGTTAAAATCAGTCAAGTGTCCAGATGTAGATGTAACTATAGAGTGGGAAGAAGGCATCAGCTGCTAGATTGGATTGCCCTTGGCCTCAGGGTTACACAGCAAAGCCAGCAAATACTGAACCACACTGGGTTGGCTCCTTAAAAACCCTATCTACTTTGTCGCATTCAGCATGAGAGAGAGAGAGTTAGTTGTATACGTAGCAATGGTCTTGTGGGGGAAACCCTGGCAGACTGGTGTTACTCTGTCAGGCCTGGCCAAAAGAGCAGCACTTCACTCTCCACACCACACCATCTGCTCCAAGTGGAGGGGATACAATGGATCCTCAGACAGAGAGGGAAAGGCAGAGAGAAAAAGAGAGCTCTTTCTCAGTGAGGCACGGTAGGATGTGTTTGCTGTGAAAGCTGTGCCCTTACACTTAGATTAATTTGTTTTTGCTTTTTCAATTAGGATTAGCATTGCGTACCCCTTATCACTCAAATAATTAAAAATGATTTTAAAACAAAGACATCAAGGTTTTACCTCTCCGGCCATAAACACAATATCACCTCCCTTCAGGTGACAATTAAGACGCTTCCTATCTCCTGATGAGACATTTTCATCTCTAATTCACTCACAGCTTGCAAATGTAATTGTGATTGGACTTAGGGGTGGCGTGAAAGGCTATTATTTTGTCATGATGGTGCACTCATACCAGCTGGCCCACTGTTCGCCTGCCACATCTGACAAGACATCATCATTCTCACGACACATCCCCAAAACCCAAAGTCATGAGAGGAAAATAGCTGCCCCATTTCCTAATTCCAGGTGTAAGGACAAGAATATTTGGAGTCGGACTGAGAACAAATGAGGAAATTGATAGCAGCCATCTGCTCCACAACGCTGCAGAGAGCTGGTGAACTTGAACACACCTCGCAAAATGTCTGACAAGCTGTCTCTGAGCTTCTGAGGCTCCGAGAAGAAGAAAAAAAAGCTTCAGAATAAAAAAATGTAAAATTCTACATCAATGGAACCAGCTATAAACAGATGGAGTAAAAAATCAAATAAACTCTTAAATGCCATACTAATTATAATGTAAAGTCTAGAAATGTACAAGTCTATAACTTGTAAATGCCAAACTTTGTTTCTAAACCTGTGGAATCAAAAAATAAAAGATGAAAAAACAACACATGCCTATTCTTTCCATTTAGGGATGTACATCTGTTAATGCCCTGAATTTATAAATGCTACAATGAAAGCCACAGCATCTGGCATATGTGGTTATTGTTTGATTGTTTTCTACTTTCTGTGTCTCTCTCTCCCTTGCCTTTTTTCATCCCTCCATCGGGAGCCCGCAGAAGCAAAGGATTATGGATCTCTGGAAAGCGTTCACCCTTGGGTAAGAAGACAAGACAAGGCGAGGTAATGAAAGATAAACAGCTCGCTGCAAACACCTGTTAACGTCCGCTTCAAAGAAAAGACAGGGAGGAGGGGGGTTTGCAGGGAGGCAAAACAAAAAAGAAGTATTTGGCTGCCAAGCAACAGCCGAAGGGCCCCCCGGGCTGTTGACAGATCTTTATGAAATGAAAAAAAGGGAAAAGAAACGACAATGATTGTGGGCTTTTTACAACAGCGATGGATGATAAGAGGAACACAAGAGAAAACACAAGCAATCATAAATATACATCTTTACCGAGTCCTCAGGCGAACCTTTTGTGACATGTACACACACATAAAGACACACACACACAAACATAGTCAGAAAAAACTAGGCAGTCAGGTACAGACAATAGCAAAAAGTGTTAAATATACATATTCACTTAACTAATAAAGCCCCAACAGGTAAAAGGCTGTTGGATTAATTTCTTAAGCATGTAATGAATGTTAATGACTTGAAGACAAAGCTTTCTAAGGACAAGCAGTGTGACACTAATCAAACTTTCATAAGGGTTAAGAGGTGTTGAATACTTAGGGACTAAGGTGGTATAGGGGAAACAGAGAAGGGACTGAATATATCTGTTTAAGCTATTAGTCCTGAGTCCCCAGGGGACTCAATTTGAGCCTCCCATAGGGGATAGCCTCTTTATCGATAGGGCAAGATTGGGGCACACTCGGGTTAAAGTATAAGGGAGAACACCATTGTGTGCCAAGTTTCAGGACGCTATCTACCTCCTTGTTCTTTCAGGCCATTTTTATAAAAAGGAATTGGGGCAGTAAATGCCATGGGGACCTAATCTTCATGAGTAAGTGATATGTGACAAGAAAGCTTTTAAGGCACTTAGGGTTGAAGATGGAAGAAAAGGTTGTACGCTGTTGTGAGAAGGAAGAGGTATGAGTATAAAAATAAATACAACAATGCAGTACAATGGAGAGGAGAACAGCAGTGGGAGGAAAAGTGATTCATCAACAATTTCTCAGTTTCTTAGGCAAGTTTCAAACAGGCTAAAAAATATTAGATTTTTAACTCTTTGTGGTTCAGATGCAGTGTTTCGCACCTGTCTCTACAGGGAATTACCACCTGAAATCTGATTTATATCTGGCTTACACAGGCATGAGCTAGTCTGAACTGGACCACGTAGAGTTAAAACATTAGGGTCACTGTCTAATACCTTTCAACCCCCTCAAAACCCACACACTACCCAGATTTTCTTAAAGGATACATTGCTGCCTGAGTAGGGTGAAATGTCAGACATGTCCTGGAGGTCACTGCACTCAGACTTGATGAGGGACAGGGAGAGTCCCTCGGCTGTGCTGCCAGGGTGTGCTGGTGAACAAGAGCGATGGTGGTGCCCCATGTGGTGACCTGATGCCATCTTGGTCCTCAGGCTGGTGGTCTCCCGGGACAGGTCCATGGAGTCTGGAGAGGAACGGTCCTTGCCTGGGTAGCCACCTGTGGGCCCGCCAAGGGGACTCTGGAACGGGTAGCCCATGAGAGGCAGTGGAAAAGGGTGTCTAAAGGATGGGGGGCTGAAGCCCATGGAGGCAGAGAGTGAGGAGGGGTGAAGGACGGGGTGGTGGTGCCCGCCATGGGCACCCACAGCTGAGGACTGGTGGTGGTGGTGGTGGTGGTGCTCACTGGGTGTCTTCCTCACAACTAAGGGTATCGCCTCTGTTTGGTCATTGGTGGGACCTGGCATCCCTGGCATGCTGGTGAAGGAGTCAAGTGGATTAGGAATGATGACATCACCGAAGCACTGCAGCCTCTGGTTGGTGGTGTGGAAGTTGGGGTTGTCTCCATTGACAGTGGTGGGAAATCTTTCAGGAGGTATGGAAAGTGAGGGGAAGGCCTGCTGGGGTGTAGGGCGTGGAGGCTTGGCAAACACCTTCACCACTGTGTCCACCACCTGGGTCATGGCTGAATTGAGTTCCTGCTTCAGTGTCTCTGCCAGCTGTTTACCTTCAGCATGCATGGAGGAGCCTGGACCTCCCTGTCCTTTGCTCCTGCTGAGCCCCTCTCTTCTTGGCTTCTCTCTAGCTGCCAGCATGGCCTGCTCCTGAAGCAATGCCCGCGCCCTGTCCAGGAAATGGCCCGGGTCCAGGTCAGACATCTCATTGTCAGAGCGCAAGTCATCTCCACCACGGTCATCACCGCCGGTGTCAGACCTTGCTGGGCTGTCCTCGGACATGTTTCCTATGTCATTGTGGAGGTCATTGTGGAGGTCATTGTGTTCTGAGTCGTCGGTTGAGTCATAAATCTGAAAGAACTTCTCCTGCAGCTGGCGTAGCTGTTTCTGCATGTCCTCCAGCTGCAGCTTCAGTTGCCGCCGCTCCTCCTGCTTTTGTTCCTTCCTCTGGCACACCAGCTGGGTGAAGCTCTGCTGTTGCTGCTGAGGCAGACGCTGCTTGCGCTTGTTCTCTCTGCTGCTACTGCTGCACACCTCGCCTCCCCGTGGGCTGCTGGGGGCCTGCTGCTGAGACTGAGGGGGTGGGCAGTCTAGATCCATCTCCCGGTCTCGATCCATCTCATGCTCACGCTCATGACGGGAAGCAGCAGGTACCACCACACTGGGTGAGTGGCTCATACCACGTATAATGTTCTCTACACGGGCTCGCTTGGCACGCAGGTGTTCATCATTGAGACGTTCAATGTCAAAGGTGGCAAGGCCAGGAGGACGACCAAAGGGTGACAAGCACTCTTGAGGGGTGCTATCATGGGAGGAGTTACTGCAGGCATCCTCCTGGGGAGCATCTGAACTTGCATTGGAGAGCCCTGATCCGGGGAAGCCAACATCCCCTCTATCACCCCTATCCCCTCTATCTCCCCTATCCCCTCTATCACCCCTGTCCCCTCTTTCTCCCCTCTCGGGTCCTCCATTTTTAGCCATGTTATTCTTGAGAAGCTGGGAGATAATGGTGGTGCCAGGGAAGGGCATCATGGTGTCCTCGTATGAGTTGGCCCTCTTCAGTAGCTTTCGGAGTACATTGGACTTGGACTCACTGTCGCTGGCTGACACAACGCCAGGTCCACCATGTGGCTGCACTACAGAGCACTCCATGGAGTCGGTGTCTGATCCGTGGTGAGAGTGGGAGCTCAGAGAGTTCATGGCACTGAAAATGGCTGCTTTGGCGCGGGCAATGTTATCAGTGGTTGTTGTTGTGGCTGCTGCTGTGGAGGAGGCTGTGCTGCCCACGGTCCTCTTAACACCAATGTCCACACGTCTTCGCTTGGTCTGTCTGTTCAGGAGGGAGTCGCTGTCATGGTCCGGCATCACGTGCTGCTGCTATTGGGCCATATCCCGCAAACCTAGTCCTCTAGGATCAAAGCCTCGGAGTACCTGTGGGAAAACATTTACAGATGCATGACTAACCAAAGTGAAGAATATTTTCAGAATCTAAGTCACTCACTCAGGCAGGACATGCCTGAGAACACTTCAAAAAAATCTAGGCTAAACAGAAAAGTCTGAAAGTTTTTTAAGACTGAAACAATCAAAATGTATCAGCCTCTAGAGAATTGCATAGGCCGGCATTATGGATATAAACTGAAGAGTTCTGTCTAAGGCCAGCAGGCAATCCCTCCTAATATGTTTCTAAAAGGACGGGCACATCCATGATTACATTTAGACAGTAAAGACCAGTGACAGAGGGGTAAAGGGAACAGGCAAGATGGGGTCAGAATTAGGCCTTGGCTCGACATTCCAGGGCAAAGTCCTACATTTTATCCTGTCCCCTGTTACACGCCGTGCGACACTGAACCAGTTCCCACGGAACACAAAGCTGCATAAAATTATGATAATTACTTTAAGTACTTGTCCTCATTTCCATTTTTGTGTGGTGTGAGCCAACATAGGAGCTTTTAACTCACAAAACAAAATAAAAAGATATAGGGTTAAGAGTATCTTTAAAGAAAAATGTGGTGTACAAGGGAAGGCAATGCACAATATTTGTATACCCTTTCTTAAATTCTATTACGTTAGTGAGTGATCGTTTGGTCAATAAAACAAAATATTCTAATTTTAAACCATTTTTACACATTGTGTAATTTTAAAATGCAAGTCCTGTGTTCACATTAATCAATATAGTCATCATATCTTAAGCAATGAGGAGAGTGACACATAAAAGAAACCGAAAAAAGGGGCTATTGATTTTGGTGCCAGCGTGAGCTCACTTCTGTGTTTTTTGTTTGTCTTTTCATCTGGCAGGGGCAGTTAATTCTGCTCAAATGAATAGGTCACAAGGGTCAACTCTGGCAAGGAGCAACTTAAAGCGCTGTCACAAAAACCCTAATGCCCCTCTGAAAGCAAAACGTTTTGTCAGTACAGGCCTGCATCAATACTGCTATCAGAGAGGGCAGTGTCTTAGTCAGAGCCATATCAGACGCATCCAATCTTAAATGTAATGATATTATCGGAGACTTTTTAATACTATTCTATTTTAATTCTACTCTTTAAAAAATAAAAATATTTCGGAGGTTTGCATATTTATAAATTTGACAATTTTTTCTTAACAGCATAAACGTGGCAAAAGTGGTGCAATTTACATTATTCATTTTATACTCTTCAGGAAAACACAAGCCCTTATTAAGACTAGCAGTGTCTCAGTAGAAAATAATAAAATACAACAGATACAGTATTCTTTCTGAATTCAATTTTACAGCCTGCAAATACAAATGTTGCACAGATTTAGGCAGACTGAAAAGTAGCTATAAACATGTTAAATTTCAAATACAAAAAAGTAAAATGACTTGTTGACTGATTTTGATATATATGTTTAATTTTGTTATGCTATTTTAAGACAAAAGCCACTAATTTGAAGGCTCAGTTTCAGTGAGGGCAAACAGCAGGGAAAACTGAACTCCAGCGAGATTTAAAAACATTCTCTTAACTGATTATTTGCTTGTTCTAACTAAAAGAAATTGTATCGTTTTAAAAATTATCAATGCATGTGAAAAGTAATTTAAAAAGAAAAGCTTCTTTCTCGTCACTAAGCCTCAGACACACACACACACACACACACACACACACACACACACACACACACACACACACACACATAACTTTGCTGCTGGCTTTGTTAGAGCTGTGTGATGCACTAGACAAGTGGCATGCACTGGCAGGTTTTTCACTCTGAAAAAACATTTTGTAAACTGATAGGATAAAAAAATCCAAATTTACTGGAAAACAGGTTTGGTTAAACGCTTCCCCCCTGAAATCTACCCTTTTGAATTGACACCAGTATTCTAAAATAAACCCGTTTAAATAAATGGCTTTGGCCCAAGTCTTGACAGCCACATCCAGCAGTTCAGACAAAAGGTGATACATCTCCAAGAAAAAAAACCTTGACTTGATCGCCTCAGGATCTTAACAATGAGCTTGAAATAGTCACCAGCACCTGTCTTTTCCGAGGGCGCACCTGTCTCCCATTGCCCATGCGCACTCTCTCTCTCTCTCTCTCTCTCTCTCTCTCTCTCTCTCTCTCTCGTAAAAAAACAACAACCTTTCAACAATTTCATGCTATGAACTACACACATAGGCTATGAACTAGGAGCTGTAGATGTCCACTCTAACTTTAATAATAGATCTTCACTTCATCCGTTTAACATTTTTCTTCACTGGAAACCCTAAAATGAACCTTTAAACATTTTGGCTGATCAGAAACATAAAGTGAAAAATATTGAGTGAAGTTCAGGTTTGAAACTTGGTCCAGATACAAATAATATACAGTTGTTGTAAGTTTTAGAAGTTAAAGAACAACATTTACGATGCTAAAAGTGAGATCTAACTGTTTCTTTGCACATTTGACGGACAGTGGATAAACTAAGATAACAAAACACAAGAGAGATAAGAGTTGCGTAGCCTACACTTACGACAATATACCGGCAGTGTTTTATCACAACCTTTCAAAAGTGCTGCCGCAGAAAACAGACACCAAATTCACAAAAAAGGAGGACTGACAAGCTTCGTAACTGCCTTGATACGGCTTTTGTATGAATAAAAAGGCACGTTAAGAGGTGTTAAGAGAGAATAAGATTTAGCCCACAGGACAAAGACAATATGAGGTAGCCTAACAGAAAATTCACGGTTTCCAACACGCACAGGAGATCAAATACAGCAAAATCTCAGTTTCCGTCTAAAATCAACTCATGTTTTAAATCCCGTTTCAAAACTTCCGAAACTTACTTCGAAAAGTTGCAAATCAACTTGATCTCGGCTTTGATGAGGAAGGTTGGGCTACCGTCCGCAAATCATCCTCGCAAAAACACGGGCTGCTCGCGCAACTCTCGCCACACATCAAGATGAGGGGAACGAAACGGAGCAAAAATAATGTCGTACAGATATGATTAGCTGTGTTGATCACCAGAATACATTTCCCCGTTCATGATGTTTGATTTGTTTATTTTTTTCCGCCCACCGTGCGCAGGCGAGGCAGAACCAGAACAAGAGAGGGAGGTATCCGAGGACAAGGTTACTTACCCTTTAGATGAAGAGGGGGACAACCTGAACTCCTACGGCAAAAAGAGAATATACGCAGAGCACGGCGGATTGCTGGATGCTGGGATATAACAATTTCTCAGAGAAGGAAGAGCCGGAATAAAGTCAGCGGCGCGAGCGAAAGGAACAAAATAGGAAAAATATAGAAGATGAAAAGAGCTCTCGCGCTTCGGTCTCTCCCTCTATCCTCTGCTGTGACTACAAGAGTGAGAGACATAGAGAGAGTGCAAGAGAGAGAGAGAGAGAGAGAGAGAGAGAGAGAGAGAGAGGGAGAGAGAGAGAGAGAGAGACTGCCTGTGTGCGTCTCCGAGGCGCACTGGATGCAGAGGACTGGATGCTGAGCGCTCCTCCGCCACTAAGATTCACTTTAAGACGCGGCTGAAGGAAACAGGAAGACGTGCGCGTCATGAGCGGCGTGATGTAACTGTCGCAACCTACCAATAAGAAGCGTCCGTCCGGTCCGGAGAACAACGCACTGAACTTGACCAGAGAATGGGACTTGAGCATGCAAGTAAAGAGAGAGAGAGAGGAAAAAAGGAAATACCACTCTTACTAATCTCTTTCTTCCCAAATCACCGACTGCGCGAGTAAGAATCGTTATACGCACTTTGACAATACACTATAAGCCGCAATAAAACACATAGTCCACATCTTATTATGTTATTTATTCTCATATTCAAATCTTAAATGGGGAAAGGTTTTTTTTTTTTTTTTACAATAAATGGTAAAGTGTCAGTTGATACCAAGAGATTTGAATACAATCAGAATAAATAGCCTACACTTTCACGAAAATAACTGCTATGAAAAGTCATAAAGGAAGATGATTTATTTGGCAACCAGTGAGATGATCTATCCGTGATGTAGATTTAAGCACTACATTTAAGAAAAAAAAGCATGAATTTTAGGATGAATGCATGCATTAAGTGCATTGTTAAGGCAGATACCGTTTTAATGCAAATGTTTTCAGACATCATCCAGACTTTCTTGTAGCATTTCAATTTAAAATGAACAGTCTATTTTAAAATCCAAACGACTTTTTCAACGCTTGTGTTAATGCATGTTTCCATTGTGTTTATGAGAGTCTATTAAAACGCATTAACATTCCTTTAAGCCCAGTCATTTTTAATGATTATCAACTTTGTAATTTGATCTTTTGATAGGTTTACATAACGATGCATAGCGCGTTTATTTTTGAAACATCAGTATGTAGATTATTTCTGCAACTGGTACACATTTAGACTGCAGCTTCTCACAGGGGAAAAACAGTGGGTCACTCGGGTATTGTAGCTTCAAAGTGGCATGTAGAGATATTTTACGTGCAGAGTTTCTGATTGGTTGCAGCAAAGTTTGATTTTTGAACAAGCAAAGCAGCACAGACGCTGTGAGCTTTGCTTTGGAATTCAGATTATCCAGGGAAGCCAATATGTGGAGAGCTAAACGTCTCTTTGTAAAAAGCTTAAGAGCCGAATATCATCATGAAATGACGCACTCGGAACCGCAGTCTGCCACTGAAATATCCCCGTGCATAAGACTGCACTGTCATCAAAAATGATTATTAAGTAAAACTGATAGCAAATGAAAGCAAAGAGTTACCTTTATGATTTAAAATCTAAAGATTTTCAATGAATTATTAGATTCCTCTCCCTTTGAAACGTCCCCACCTGTAAGGTTGAACCCTGCGGACACTGACATCTGATCCTTTCCACAGAAAAACCTGTTCGACGCTTCTGATTTATGAAATGATGACGGCTGCTCGTCTTCCTGCATTCCTACAAAATGGATATTTATAATTACAATGGAGTTTTTGCGCTCTACAAATATGTTAGCCTTCGATCTTTTCAACAGGTGTGTAGACAAATTGTTTAGTAATATTATTAGGACATTTGGGCTGTATAAAATTAATCTTTTATTCTACATAAAAGATTTTTTTTTTATCGACTCTAACGATATTTTACTGGATAATACAAGTCACATCCATCTGCTCCAGCCTGCGTTTCTGCAATTAGAAAAAGCGTAAGCCTCGTATTTAGCACATTCAGGAAATGACCTATACATTTATTTCATAACGAACATATACAAATAGTATTTATATTATTATTATTATTGGTGAAGTCAAGTTACATGTATTCGTATCTGCTAAATTGCTGTAGCCAGTAGCCTAAAGAAAAAAAAAGTTGTTGATGCACTAGCCTATTATTATCAGATCAGTGTTTTTTTATTGCATATGCCCTGTTTTTTTTCTCTCCAGCTTTTCACTTTGAATGAATTTGTTGCACACATAATCTTCTTTTGTATCCTCTGTACAAACAGGTTCCTAAAGTACTTTTAGTACATCTTATTTTCCATATGGCCCTCGTCAGGTGCCAAAAAGGAAAAGGCGAGTCTCTTTTCCATGTCGCAAGCAAGTGTTTTTAGGACGAACGAATTGCAACGAAGTCAGCAAAGTTTAGTGTCTGGAGTGTCTTTTCCAAAGCAGGTGTCCCGGCCCCCTGCTCCCTCACTGGCCTATGGCTGATTTGGCCTCGGCTCCCCTGGGTGCCGTCGGTGCGCACACAGGCTGGAAAAACATGCCGGCACATTAAAGAAACGAGTGTTTGGAAAAGGAAGACTCGGGTGAGGTGTAGAGGAAACGTGTCGGTTAACACTGGCTGCTCTTATCGCGACCCATTCCAGGTGGATCAACCCGTGTATTTATTTCATCTCACTTTCCCCCCTCTTTTGGGTCGAGTGCGACACACCTCGATGCCCAAGAACGATAATGCGCTCTGGCATTGCGCACTGATGGCTGAATTTATTGACATATTTATTAGAGTTGGGCCCCCAATGCAGAAGAATGTAGGCAGTGAAAATAATATTTCTCCCAGAGGTGTTATAAAGCTACTTTAAAAAAAAAAAATCACATTCTGACCACAATTAAGTGGTAGTAAGTGCGCGCACGCGGTATGCCGGAGTGGAGAAGAGCCAGTGGCACATTTTTCCTCAGTATTAATTTGTATCAACGACGGGTCAACTGTTATTATGATTATTATTATTATTAGTAGTAGTATTATAATAATAATATTATTAGCATTATTATTATTATTATTATTATTATTATTATTATTATTATTACTACTACAGGGTCATTTGTCTTTTGTCTCATTTTTGGAGCGAAATGAATGCAGAAAATCAACAAACATAACCAAACGGACGTTTTCTGAATTTAAGTTTTTAAGAATTTAAGAAAAAATATTATTTGGTAGAAGAAGTAATCTCCGCAGCAGCGGATATAAAATGACCTTAATCAGATAATGACTTGGTGTGCTCCTACAACAGCTCCATTTCTTTTCACAGTCAGAAATAGAGAATTTTAGAGAAATAAGAGAGAGCGAGAGCGAGAGAAAGAGAGCGAGAGAGAGAGAGAGAGAGAGAGAGAGAGAGAGAGAGAGAGAGAGAGAGAGAGAGAGAGAGAGAGAGAGAGAGAGAGAGAGAGAGAGAGAGAGAGAGAGAGCTATTTGTGCAGATAGAGATGGTAGCGCTAAAAGCTGTTTTGTTCCCAGAGGTCTCAGGGTCCCGGAATAAAAAGGTTTAGGAGACAGGACAGAGGAGAGGAGAGGAAAGGAGAAGAGGATTTGTCCGTAATAAGTGAGTAGGCGTCTGACTCTTACAGCCTCTAAAGTCCTTGTTGGGCCTCATGTCCAGCACTTAATGTATTCAGCTTTCACCATCAAAGATGAGGATGCTGGAGGAAAATATGTATTCCACTTATTTCTGTTTGTCAAGGCAAAACCCATTTCAGAAAGGGAGTCTGACCTGAACGTGATATAAGAGAAATCTGCAGTAAAATAACACATAAGACATTTACATAGATGTTATTATTAGTGATGTTAATTCTTGGCTGCCAGGGCTGTGATAGCTGGCACAGTGTGGCCCTGATGACCCACATCTCTCTTTCTAGGCTACAAGTAGTGATGATTATGGAGGCGTGTGTGTGTGTGTGTGTGTGTGTGTGTGTGTGTGTGTGTGTGTGTGTGTGTGTGTGTGTGTGTGTGAGAGAAAGAGAGGTTGCTGATCCTCTGTGGCCTGTTTTATACAAGCCATTCAATGAGACATATTGCATACCACACACACACACACACACACACACACACACACACACACACACGCTTTATTTGCATGAATGGATATTGATCATTGATGCATAAGTAAATGTACACAATGTAAAGACAATATGACAGTAAAAAAGTACTAGACAAACCAGACACTGAGTAAAATAATGATGAACAATCAATAAGAATAATATGCAAAATGGAAGACTTGTATGACATATACACAATAACTTCTGTACTAATAATTTACATTTATAAATTCACCATCTCTACTTTTCCTTATGGACACATGCTCTCACAATCTGTGTGACAAAATACAGTATTGCAACACTTTTCTAGATCCTGTGTCCAACATGTGATAAAAAACCTGTTTGCTCTAACATTAAATAAGGCTCCATGTCTGGTCTGCGTGTAAATAATAGGCAATTAAAAGAATGCTGCTCAGTGAGGCTGATGTGAATATGGCTGCAGTCAAACTCATTAAAACCACGGATAGACTCTAAACACGGCAATTAGTCTTAGCCATGTGTAAAGTCCTCGAAATTAGCTACATATTTGACATTTCTTTAGCATAAAATAATAACATGAATCAGTAAATACTGCAAAGTCTGAGTTAATTCAACATGTCTTACGAACAACCTTGAAAGTATAATTTTTTTAAATGCCTAGGACAGGGGTTAGGCTAAAGTTAACAAGAATGAAGGGCGCGCACACACACGTGATCATGTGCACAAACGCACAAACACACACACACGCACACAAACACACACACACACACACACACACACACACACACACACACACACACACACAGAGAGAGAGCGCCTTGGAGGTGCTTGGGTGGACAGACATGTTGGGAAATCGCCTGGAACTGTATTAAGCTTGACGTCCTTAAAACAAACAATGGCACCATGAAATAAGGGCTTATGCGCTCAAAGTCAAAGAGCCCCCTCAGCAACTCTCCCTGTTTATCTCTCCCTCTGTCTGACACACACACACACACACACACACACACACACACACACACACATACACACACACAGGCTCGCAGCTCCATTGGGAGGGGACCAACTTTGCTCCTATGAACTCTTACCTGTCAACATGGAGCAGAGGACTTTACTTGGTAAACACAAAAGGACTTTAGCTGTTTACTTCTGGCAGTAACTTAGCCTATATTATTCACTGTCGCAGTCACAGCTGGTTCTGTGGGTGCTTTGTAGAGAGGTTAACTTGGCAAACTCTGTTCAATAATGTGACAATTTTAATGCAGCCGTTCTTGGGCTGCATATTTTGTAAAATATGATAATATAAATAATTTTTTGATGTGTGCTCCATCAGTAGGCTACATACGACATACATACAGCTTGAGTGGATTAGTATGACGTTTTGACGTGAAGTTTGATGTGGGTCAACTTTTAGATTTTGCCCACACTGCTCGCTACCGCCCCATGGAGTAGGCTATTTTGATAGATGCTTGAGGGAATAACGTGTTAACAGTTATAAAAGTTGTATGTATTAATTCAAATTTAGTGTAATGTTTTGGTGCTTAATGAGTGCCAAATTTAAGAATGTTTTTCAATCATTCAAGTAATATCTTAGGTGTTTTTCTGTGATGTGTGGATTTCCTGCCCATAAACAAAGCAACAGGAATTTCCATGTTTTTCAGTGGAGTGTGGCAGAAAGCACTCTACCCAGAGATGTATAGTAACGAAGTAGAACTACTTCACTTCTGTACTTCAGTACTAAAAGGCTGTATCTGTACTCTACTGGAGTATTATTTTTTTCTCCTACTTCCACTTTTACTTCAGTACATATTTTCGATGAGTTTAATACTTTTACTCCGATAACATTTTTTATGTGCTGCATCGTTACTCGTTACTAGGGCTGCACGGTATTTTGTTACATCGTCTACATTACCATGTGGGCATGCGCGATAGTCACATCGCAGGATGTTGCGATGTTGACGCTTGAACTTTTTTGCTGCTTGATAGAAAAGTAAACTTTCACCGTTCTCCTTTTACATGATTGTTACTGGCCGAACCTTCCCCTTTCAGACATGTGACCATGTTGGCAGCGTGTGTATGTGACGGAACATTAGCCGATAGAGTTTGTTATGGGAAGTGAGGCTCTCCGTGTGTAGAAAAGTACGGTAAGCGGCAGCTGCCGCTGACACAGTGATGCACATTTCCATGGGTATTGAAGCTACAGTAGTGAGCAGTACGTTTCTGAGCCGCGACGCTGGAAACGTAACACCAATCTACAACAGCAGTCTGTGTCTGATATAACGTCATTTACACTGACTGAAGTGTACTTGGATACACAGTTTGTTGCTAGTGCGTGACATGCAGGTCTGCATGCACAGCCAACCACAATCTATGTTGATCAATTTATCAAACAACCAAAGCAGTCGACCACAACCTAAAATTTAGAGGAAGCAATATGCATGCATTATTAATATCATTCACTTTAGCATGGATTAATAGTATTATATGAATACAATGGTGTCATGTCAGTCAACCAGTGTATTTAACTACATAATGTCCCTCTCTAAAATCACTTCAGAAGAGTAGTCACAGCACTTAAGTTCATCAAAGAATGGTTCACATTAGAAAAGTTCCTTTTTAATTTTTATTTTCTATGTAGATGCACTCCCTTACAAAATCACCCCAGTAGTCGAGAATGATTTATTATTTTTTATTAGTCATCTTTTTTCATATCGCAGGAAAAAAAAATATCGCAGTGTAAGTTTTTTCCAATATTGTGCACAATATCGTGCAGGCCTACTTTAGGCTAAATATTTGAAATAATATAAACAATATGATATTCAAACTTTTGACTGCTTTCTTTAATAACTACATAACACAATACTTGTACTTTTACTTTCAGTACTTGAGTAGTACATTTTAAAATAAACTACTTGCAATACTTAAGTACAAAAAATGTTGAATACTTTAGTACTTCCAATTAAGTGTGGTGCTTAAAGAGCACTTCAACTTCTACTCAAGTCACTTTTTGATAGAGCACTTGTACTTTTACTCAAGTCTGGGTCTCTAGTACTTTATACATGTCTGACTCTACCACATGCAGGGTGCAGGTCTCTGCGTTTTTCCTTTTTAGATTTCCATAGCCATCATCCTCTAGTACGGGCTGTGGCAGATAAGCAGCGGTCTGTTTTCGCTCCTCTGATCAGCGTAATTATATTTGTTGGCGTGGCGGTAAGTGGTCCTCCCCGGGGGGTGTATTGTACTCGACTGACTCCATGTCATAAAATAAAATTACAAGGAAAGGAGAAGATATCCTACAATAACAGAGGCGAGTCGTAAAATCAAAGAGTAGCAAAATACATTAGGGGTAGATGTAGGGGGGCAGGGGTCTTCAAATAAAACGCAGGTTAATGAGTTTTTAATAGCTTCTACGACTATATGGTTGGTTAACAGGCGCACACACACACACACACACACACACACACACACACACACACACACACACATACACATACATTCACTCTCTCACACACAAAGCCTTTTCTAGCTGGCTGAGGCAATTAAGAGTAATTAGTGATCAGTTACCTGTGCTTCAGCCTTTCTGCAGTTCCCCAAATACTATACAGAGAGGCGTATATAGGGTATGAAGTGACATGTACAGGACTTAAGCAGCTTTAAAGTGCCTCTCTCACCACACATTAGTCCCCAGTTATAAGTTTAGCTCTCTGCAATACTCTCCTCTCATGTTACAGCAGTGGACATTCACACGTCTTGTACCTGTTGACACCCTTTTGTCTGGTTTATGTATCTGTGTAATCTGTGTGTCTGTGCAACCTTTGACCCTCACTGTGGATGTTTGGCATGGCACCCAGCAGGCTCTCCACACTAGAGCGGCCTTTCGCTGGAGACCTCTCTTGACCTCTCACCGACCTTTCACACCAGACGAGGTTCGGCTGCCTCAGGGAAGGTCAGGAGGAGGGTAACGCTCGTATAATTGGCCTATAAACACACACACAAACACAGACAAACACAAACTGGTTACTTGTTGGTTGAAAATGAAATCTCTGGCTCAATCAAACTGGAAATTAATCAATGTATTTTCAATGGTGGAAAACTAAGTACTGTACTTTTCTTGAGCATTTCCTTTTTATATTTCATACCGGTTTAGACAGGCCTTTGGTTGACTGCTCTGTACCTGGTCTGCACTTTTAATATTATTGTGTAATACTGACTGGGTATCGCATTCTCACTCTGTATTGTGTTTCTTGCGTTTGCCCCTATAAAGCATTTTGTGACTTATATCTGTGAAAAGCGCTTAATAAATACATTTTACTTACTTACTTTTTTATACCACTTTATATTACTTTATACTCATACGGTGCCACATTTTAGAGGAAAATATTGTACTTTTTTACCGCTCTACACTGTAAAATATTCATGGGAAATTCGCTTGTTGCAGCAGGAACAACAGAGATAAATACTGATAAGTATAGTAAGTAACATAAATACATAATGAGAGGTACATAAATTAAAATAAGAATAGAATAAAAATTGAAACTATACAGTACAGAATCAGAATCAGAAATACTTTAATAATCCCAGGGGGAAATTATTACAGTACAAGAGCATTTGAGACAAAATTACACAGTTACTGTAAGTGAGTGGTGCAAATAATGTGACTGTGCGTGATTTATAGCAGCAGCAATAGCAAGTACATTTTAGTATTAATACCATTTGTACTTTTAATTAATAAATAGAATGCAGGTCTTTTACTGTAATTGAGTAGTTTTACAGTGTAGTATTGCTACTTTTACTTAAGTTAAGGACCTGACTATTTTTTTTATATTAGTGCCACTTACCATACTATTTTGACATTGCTGTGCATTGCCTATAGGATCCATGTGTTTTTATATAGTGTAATGTGTGTGTTTAGCTGGTAATTAATCAGAGTAGCTTGACCATCTATCCTCTGTTGAGCCATGCATGAACATGCTCCAACCACAGGTTAAAAACCAACACGCTATAATGTGCTTGTGTACGCGTAAACAAGTGAATGTACACACACATGAACACATACGTGAGGCCATGCACACTCAAGTATGTATACTGTGTATATGCACAGGCCTACAATCATGCAAATCACTCCCGGCATTTTCAAAGACTTCCCCATGGACAGAAGCGTCTGCCAGCGCTGCTATAAATCACGTTGAGGCTGCTGCTGAGGGCAAGGCACACCTTGTCCACGTCGCCCCCACTCCTGGGCTGAATAAACCATAACATCCTGCCTCTCGTGCTGCCCGACGCCCTCTGAGCACGACCCTAGAGTAGACCCCCCTCATGCCCTCATCTCCCCTCCTCCCTTCCTACATCTCATCTCTCACCTCATCCCTGCCATTGTTCCTCCTCCTCTTCTGCCTGACTTATCTATCTTTAGGAATTTTAGCTGCTACAGTGGACGCTTGGGCAGGGCTCTTCTTGTTTGGAACAACATAAAACCCCCTCCCCATCTTCATGTAACTATTTTTTTCCATTCCAATGACTTCCTGTTTGAAAAGTGGGATGAGAGAAAGAAAAAGAAGAAAGAGAACAGCAAAACAGCAGGAAGCAAGCGTTTAACAGGAGGATGCCGACTCCCTCATCCTGTCGTGTGCCGCCTTGGTTCAGGTGCGCTGGGCCAATCGACTCCCTCCGCTCCATTTACCTCAGGGTGTGCCAAATTTGGCTGAGAAGGTGCACCTTTGCTTCATGACCCCCTCTGGAGGAAGTATAATGTTTCTGGAAAGAAAAGGAGAGCATTTTACTCCCTGTTCAGAGATGCCAAGTGTACAGGCTCATAATAGAGCGTTAAACCCCCTCACCACCCAACAGAGACATAAAAGTGAACAAAGAATAAAGAATGTGTGGAGTGTTAGGTTATCTGCTGATTATTTCCCTTGATTTTTACGGCTGCTAAGGGAGACACTAAGCAAACAATCCAGCCCAGCGTTTGGCTCTTGGCATTCCACTCAAAGGTCTTATTATAGACAAAACTTACTTTGGAAAAAAAAAAAAACTTGCTGTGTTGCTTGGCATGCAACCACACAAATGATTACCTTCTCTAAAATTTCTAAGTAAAAGGCTCAGAACTGCCAATACATTCACTGACATGCAACAGTGTGTTTTAATTTCAAAAGCCATTTGTTAGAGGAAGAAAACATTTTTTAGATGTCGGAATTCTAAATTTGGAACAAAACTGCTCCTTTAGTCACCAACTAAACACATACAGGCACAAGCACACACAAATATGAACAGGTGCTGGTCATATAATTAAAATATCATGGAAAAGTTGATTTATTTCAGTAATTTCCATTCAAAAAGTGAAACTTGTATAATGTATACATTCATTCCACACAGACTGATATATTTCAAGTGTTTATTACTTTTACTTTTGATGATTAGAACTGACAACTAATGAAAACCCCAAATTCAGTATCTCAGAAAATTAGAATATTGTGACAAGGTTCAATATTGAAGACCCCTGGTGCCACACTCTAATCAGCTAATTAACTCAAAACACCTGCAAAATTTAATTTAATTTAAATGGTCTCTCAGTCTAGCTCTGTAGGCTACACAGTCATGGGGAAGACTGCTGACTTGACAGCTGTCCAAAAGACGACCATTGACACCTTGCACAAGGAGGGCAAGACACAAAAGGTCATTGCTAAAGAGGCTGGCTGTTCACAGAGCTCTGTGTCCAAGCACATTAATAGAGAGGCGAAGGGAAGGAAAAGATGTGGTAGAAAAAAATATACACGCAATAGGGATAACCGCACCCTGGAGAGGATTGTGAAACAAAACCCATTCAAAAATGTGGGGGAGATTCACAAAGAGTGGACTGCAGCTGGAGTCAGTGCTTCAAGAACCACCACGCACAGACGTAAGCAAGACATGGGTTTCAGCTGTTCCATTCCTTGTGTCAAGCCACTCCTGAACAAGACACAGCGTCAGAAGCGTCTTGCCTGGGCTAAAGACAAAAAGGACTGGACTGCTGCTGAGTGGTCCAAAGTTATGTTCTCTGACGAAAGTAAATTTTGCATTTCCTTTGGAAATCAAGGTCCCAGAGTCTGGAGGAAGAGAGGAGAGGCATAGAATCCATGTTGCTTGAAGTCCAGTGTAAAGTTCCCACAGTCAGTGATGGTTTGGGGTGCCATGTCATCTGCTGGTGTTGGTCCACTGTGTTTTCTGAGGTCCAGGGTCAACGCAGCCGTCTACCAGGAAGTTTAAGAGCACTTCATGCTTCCTGCTGCTGACCAACTTTATGGAGATGCAGATTTCATTTTCCACTAGGACTTGGCAGCTGCACACAGTGCCAAAGCTACCAGTACCTGGTTTAAGGACCATGGTATCCCTGTTCTTAATTGGCCAGCAAACTCGCCTGACCTTAACCCTATAGAAAATCTATGGGGTATTGTGAAGAGGAAGATGCGATGCGCCAGACCCAACAATGCAGAAGAGCTGAAGGCCACTATCGGAGCAACCTGGGCTCTCCTAACACCTGAGCAGTGCCACAGACTGATCGACTCCATGCCACGCCGCATTGCTGCAGTAATTCAGGCAAAAGGAGCCCCAACTAAGTATTGAGTGCTGTACATGCTCATACTTTTCATGTTCATACTTTTCAGTTGGCCAACATTTCTAAAAAATCCTTTATTGGTCTTAAGTAATATTCTAATTTTCTGAGATACTGAATTTGGGGTTTTCATTAGTTGTCAGTTATAATCATCAAAATTAAAAGAAATAAACACTTGAAATATATCAGTCTGTGTGGAATGAATGTATACATTATACAAGTTTCACTTTTTGAATGTAATTACTGAAATATATCAACTTTTTCATGATATTCTAATTATATACACACACACACACAAATCTCTCCCTAACCCCTTGTATGCCTGGGTACATCCACCAGAACGCCAGAGGAGCCTTGAGAGGACAAGAATAGCGAGGCATGTGCCTATTTTTGGCATCATTGTTAGAGAGATAACCATAACATACAGTCAAGGTGAAATATTTACTCATACACACTGGTCAGACTCAGGACCACACAACCACAAAAAACTCAAATATCCACCCATGCATGTATGTACAGAAGAGACTCATATTTACGTTTATACTGTTCCCCTTTAGTGGCCTCTCGTAATTATGATAGGAACAAAGCAGGAAGTAAGGTGATAAAGTGTGGTGGATCGGTCAAACGATCACAGGACTTTCACTAAAGAGACCAGGGTTTGTGTCCCGTTTTTTTTTACTTTATGAAACAAATGGAACTGCATCACATGCGTAACCAGAAGTTAAGTAATGCAACAGATGATTTTAACTCAAACCAAAAACTTTTTTTAAACTTAAAGGGGCTGTACTAAAAATTTTAAAACAAAGAACAGAAAAGCTCGGATTACAACGTACAGAGGGAGTGTGACTTAATTCTCTGCTTAGGACGCCATTACTCCACTACATAGCAAATAATCGTTTGCTGCTATATTAATGTTCTTAATGATGATAAGAAGTTTTTGTGCCTGGATGTTACCAAACAGCGACCATTTCACAATGTTAACATGTTTAAAAACCGTAACGTTGGGTTCTATGACGAAAACACTTCTGTGGGTTCCCCTCGCACCGCTAGGGGGCTAATTTATGAAACGTTCCTTTGGGTCATATTAGAGGGTAGGAATAAACAACCTATACCGTCTAATGGTTTCTAAGACTTGTTGGTACAGACACACTCTCTCTCTCACACAGAAACACACACACATACACGCACACACTCACATACTCACTCGGCAGTTCCGAGAAGAGACAGCGGAGTAATCTCCTCTTCATACATCCATAAGCAGCTTCTTTTACTCAGCTGTGTGTGTGTGTGTGTGTGTGTGTGTGTGTGTGTGTGTGTGTGTGTGTGTCTGTGTGTGTGTGAATGCCACACCACAGATCCATGCCTTAAACATGGGCTAACCTGACTATAAATGAGCCAGTGGCACCTCTGCCGGTACAGATCCAGTGTTACGACAGAGAGTCCCATAATAGGACGCTGTGTCTTTTGTTCTGTTGGTATGAGTAACTGCTCTAACAATAATGTCCCCTCCTCCTCCTCTAAATGTTCTGAGATGAACCGTTTCTATCTCGAGGTGCAGCTTGTGTGTCTCAAAATATATTACCTGATCTTAAAAAATATATAATGAAGAGGATTTAGTACAAGTGTTATTTGTTTGTCTGCAGCTATTTGAAAAGTGCTGTAATGTGTCTATGACCTTATGTAAGAATCCCATAACATACCAAACCATAGTTTGCCAAAAGTAAAAAAAAATGTTAGCATGCTAACAGACTAAACTAAGACAGTGAAAATGGTAAACATTACACCTGCTAAACATCAGCATGTTAACACGTCACTGTTAACATTTAGTTCAACCTCACAGAGCTGTGGACTCTCGATTACTCTCAATTATCAAGTAACAGTAACCATTATAGTTTACAAACCGTGGTGTCACGGTAGGGGTTAACCCAAAACAAACTTTTTTTCTTAACCTCCTTAAAAAAAATCTCCATCGCTTCTGTCATTTTATTAAACGAGCAGAAAGACTCAGTGGGTGGAATCATAGACTGCTGCTGCTAACCCAGAGATAAACAAGTAATTGTATAAAGTCTGAGGGAAACCAGCCAACATTACTTTAAATCTGCTTTTACTTTTAGTATTTCTGTGATGTGCATCGTAATTAGACCAGCTCGTTAGTCTTAATGTTACAATACAAAACGTTTGTTTCAGTATCTACAATACAATTCTACATTTCAGTTATTCTGTTTAAGTGGTATATTGCTTGTTGTATTATTCACCCACCCACCCACACACACACAGCGGTTTTCAGTATCTTTAGCTAAGCCAGAGGACAAGTGATGCCCAGGGCCGTTCCTGATCCTCCTGGCCTTTTCCTTGCAGGAATCTCCTCTTCCTGTGCGGAAGTTTATCGTGGTCGGCCCGCCTGTCACTGACGCCCCCCAAAGGAAAGTGACAGCGGCTTTATTCACCCGCTGACCCGTAAAGAGGACAGCGGAAGAAAAACAAAACAAGTATATGTGTGTAACCTGACTAAGGGCTTCTTTTCTCTGCAGTAAGGAGGTGCGGTGAATCTTGTACAATCAGCACAACCTATGCATTTGTGTGTGTGTGTGTGTGTGTGTGTGTGTGTGTGTCACGTCCTTTAACTGACCCCACCAACGTGAATGCATCTTCCCTCCCTCTTTTCAGCCTCTTTTGTGTGTCCAGATAGAAAAAACAACAACAAATCCCCATATCAGCCAAGTGATGTCCTTTTATCTGCTCTCTAAACAAACAGATCAGTTCTTTTTTTTAGTCCTTCCATCTCAAAGTTGAGGCCTTGCAGCCTTGAAGATAGATAGATAAAAGGATAGAGCGATGATGTCCATCTGCTCTGATGAGCTCTCTCCAACTTTGTTTGGCATCAGCCTTTTCTCCATCCCACTCTGGTACCATCAGCCCCAGAGGACCCAGGCACTGGCCTTTTCTTGACCCAGTTTAGGACTTCAATTCTGGGCTTTCTGATCCATCCACTCTCCTCTCTGTGTGGGGGTTCAACAGAGAATCCTGAGATTATCGGATGGTCACTTAAGAGGGAACGATAGAGAGCGAAGTGCTGTCCACTTAGCTGAAGATTATCCTTTAAAAAGAAGGGATGGCGGTGGAGATGGAGGAGAGACGGAGAAAAAAGGATGTGCTTAAGAGATGGATACAGAGGGGGCGGATGGAGGGAGAGATTGCGAGGACAGTCGGAGTGATAGAGCGAGGGCAAATGAATCATATGGAGATAAAGTGTGTGTGGGAGAGGGTTAACAAAAAAGCGAGGAGAGAAATACGGCAACGAGGGAAACATCTAAATGAAAAGCTGAGATGGAGGTGAGGTGACGGAGCGAGAGAGAGAGAGCGGAGAAAGGCCGACGGAGAGAGGCAGAGATGGAGAGATAATGAGAGGAGGAAGCAGGAAGGATGAGGACAAGAGCTGGATTAAGCAGTAAAAACAGGGATTGTGAAGTGTTCACTAACCAAACTGAGGACCTGTGGCTGTACTTTTTATGGGAAATGAGGTGTATATGCCCACTTGTATTTGTCAAACAAACAGAAAAGTCTAGTGTTACAGTTTAATTACAGACTGAATGTTAGTGAAATATTTATACATAGTCTTCTTTCTAATTTCATGTTTTACAGAGTTTGTGGCCCATTATATGTACTTTAAGGCACTTCAGGTTTGTCACTTAAAGAATAATTATTTTCATAGTTTTGCAATCGTCTATCAGTTATGATAACATTTTACTCGCTAAAGTATTTGCTAAGATCTGAGAACACAGTGACATCGCTACAAGTCTAATGGGGCAAGAAACACAAACAGTTTAGCCCCATTATCATAAAAACTTTATTTCAAACTACATTCATTGATGTTTTGGCCAGCAAGTTGAAACAGCAAATGTGTTAGCAAACAATGGCACATCCATCAGACATGGAGCAACACTGTAGTCGTGTGTTTGTGTCCACCTGACAATTTGAAGTCCAATAGACACTCTCCTTTTAGCTCTGCTTTTGGTCTCCAACAACTCCTGAATCATATATCTTGCTCTTTAGCTGCTAAATGCTCCGCTATGTTCACCAGCTGGTCGCTAACTTTGTGTTTCTGTCCTTTGGTGCTGGGCAGGTAGTGTACAGCCAGATTTTAGAGAAACTGCACCACCTACCATACCAGACAAAGATCCATTTTCCATTTAAAGTATTACAGGTTGCTGACAAATAATGTAGCATTTAAAAAGGCTGTTTTTAAAACTTTGTCTGACGCAATGCTCACTCCACCTAAAAACACACCAGGGCTACATTACATCACTTACAGCAAACTTCACAGAGAACAATGATGGCAAAACAGCATCACCGATCTGTTTTAGCCGAATATTCTCTGGTCTAGCTCTGCTGAAAACACAAAACCGAATCCGAAGCCGACAAGTTATCTTCACTTGTTCAACTGACTTTAGCAGATTAGATAACAGACACTCAACTGTCTTGCTGTTACAGACATGAACTAACCACAGACTGTCGCCATCGTGCACCGCTGCCTAATGTGTATAGGGGGAACACTGGAATGGATGTTTGCCGTTATTTTTGGCCTGGCGGGGGATTCCTGTTGAAAAATTATAGGCGAATAACTGGTTGATGTATTACTATACTAATGTTTTGCTGCTTCCTGTTGCTCTGTATGGCTTCTGCTCTGTCTCTAGAATGCTTATTTTGTTGCTGTTGCTGTCTTTATGGCATCTTGTTGACTTCTATCTATACATTTTAGGCATAACCTCATTAGTTTCAATGAGCTGGCTAACACTGGCACATTTACAGACATGTTGGTTAATGTGTCCTAAACAAAGTAAATAAATAAATGAAATGAAGTAAGCTATCTGTGAGGGATGTTTAGTAAAGTTTGGGGAATACGTTTACTGTTCCCTTTAAAATCCTAACACATTCAAACTCCACCCATTCATGAATTTATGTTTGAGTGAATGAACTGGGAGTATGTGCATTTTTTGACGAGAGAAAGAAAGAGAGATCATTTCATTGCCCTGGTAGAACACACACACACACACACACACACACACACACACACACACCAATGGACACTATCTAAATCTTCCCCACACAGCAAACTGAATGTTAAATGCTCCTCAGTCTTCCAGACCTGCCATAAACTCTATCTATCTATCTATCTATCTATCTATCTATCTCACCCCGAGCGTGATGGGAAAGAGGACAGTCTCAATGAATGAAGCAACAGGGGTTCAAGGATGAGAGAGAGTGAGAGAAAGAGAGAGGGGTGAGTGCAAGAGACAGAGGGGAAGGTGGGCACCCCTCCTCCTCTTCCCCATGTTAATCTCCTCATTTTCATTTCTCTTACCATGTGGGATTAGAATGATTTTATTTAAAGTGTCAGCTTGAGCTACCGGATTGAGAAATCTGGATTTCATAGGGATTATTATTACAGAGAAAATGCGCACGCACACACACACACACATTTTTTTCTTCTCCGTCACTCACTAATGACCTGCTTGACCAACAAATGGTATTTATCCTCAAATGCAGTGCAGGGGAGACGAACAGACATTGTGATACACTTCAAAATGTGTGGCAGGGAGTGTGTGTGTGTGTGTGTGTGTGTGTGTGTGTGGGGGGGTGTGTTGCATGTACATGATATATTAAAAACCCCAATTTTTCTTTTAAACAAGTCCCTAGAAATGACAAAAAGCCCGAGCAGGAATAAGATTAAGAGTTTAGAGTGCCTACTTTGCTTTTCGTCTTTACCAGAACATCATCCAATCTCCCGTCACCCTCGTCCAGGCCAAGTGAAATGAGGTGAACAGACTCTAACCAAAGCTTCACCCTTCTGTCAGATTTAACATCTAATCTACATTAGGATAAGGCTTTCACCGCTCAGGGAAAAAAAAAAAGAAGAATAAAAAAACGCCATCACCTTTTCATCCTAGGGCCAAGCCTTTTATTCCGCCTCTTCTCATTACATTAAAGGATGAGAGAGACCATACAGTGGTTGAGCGGTATTTAAAGACACCATCCCTTCATCTGTTTAATTTCTCTTTATTTAAGAGACTCCCTCCTCCCTTCGCTGGTCCCTCCCAACTGTTTAATTTCTCTTCATCTAAAGACTCCCTCCCTTCATCTGACTGATTGAGCTTTGTCTCAGTGCAAATGACACGGAAGAGTTAGTTACTGCAAGGTCCCTAATCCAACCTTTGTGATGAGGATGCTGTGTCTGAGTGGAGACAGGGTGACCTAAGCTTTACAGATCCAAGCTCTTTATGAAAAATGGTTCTATACATACAGTAGAAGGCATTTATTTTACATGGCGCCAACATGTTTTACTGCTGACAAGACTTATCAGCTTTGTACTCCATATGCAGCGGAGCACGGGAGTGTAAACAAACGCACCTAAAATGAGTTTACCTCCTGCCTACTTCATTTAAATGGTCAGGATATACAGTATCATCTTAGTAAATACTACACCAATATAAATTATAGAAAGGGTCTTAAGAAAAGAAAATATAAGAAATAGAAATTATTAATATTTAGGGGGGATTTTGGGGAAGTTTTCTCTGTCTTGTTTGAACTATTGAAATACTTTCATGACACTGTATTTCATGTATAACTGAAAAGAATATAACATAGGAGAAATACTTTAACTACACTTATATAGAAACAAGCTTCTCAACCTTTTTTGGCTCACAGCCCCATTGAAGCTGCAGCCAGAGTGAGAGAAACAATCAAACTTCCTTTTTCAAGTTGTTTTATGTGGTTTGGACACAAAGAAAATTAAGTATCTCACAAGAAGTAAAAATTTAAAATTGGAGAAAAGAAATCAGCGAAAATACGGGAGGTGGAGATAGGTTTGCATGATAATAATATGAATAGACAAACGTCATTAGGGCTGCATTTAACAATTGCTTTCATTACCAGTTAATCTGATTATTTTCTAATTCCATCGATACATTTTTTGGTCTATAAAATGTCACCAATAATATGACATCTCAAGGTGACGTCTTAAAATTGGTTGTTTTAACATTTGCGACTGATAAATGACAATCAATCGTTAATCAAAAAGTTGCAGATTCACTTCATTTCAAAATCAACCAATAGCTCTATAGCTCATCATCATTATCACCATCATCCCCACCAATATGATTGAGATGATGATGCCAGTGTGAAAGATGTCAAAGCGCAGGAGGCATTTGCACATATACAGGCATTTAGACAAGTATCAAGAGTTTATCCTGGTGAATAAACACAGATACACACTCACATGCACGCACACCCATTTTAAGAGCCAGGTCTTGGGAAGTAGGTTAAGCAGGCCAGGATCACTTCTCGCTGCTCTCTCCCAGCTCAGAAGCACTGAGAGTCGGGTGGGAGGGATGGGTTATGGAGGTGGAGAGGGTGAGACAGGACGGGGGGGGGACGACGAGATGGAGAAATCTTCCAGAGGACATCTGTCACAGTGAACAACTTGTGTGCTGCTTTTTTCCAGCCCACTCTGTGACCCATGGATTCTCTTGCATGACTGACCAAGAACTATGAGAGTTTTAGAGGGGTCCTTAGCCCCTGCACACGGCCTGGGAGACCCCATACGGAGCCTGTTAAGTAAAATCTCTATCATATAGATAGGACATGCAGAATAATGAATAATACCAAATCTGCAGAATTGAATCAATTTGTAGGCTGTGCTAGTAGTAATATTGAAGTAATGAGAAAATTACACAATGACAGGAAAGTGTGTCAACTTTCAGCTCATGTCACAAATCATTTTATTAAAACACCATATGACACTTGTGTTGCTGTTTCGTGACCATGTGTCCACATTTGAGGATGCCGTTGGTGCTGAATAGAAAAAAGAGCTGCACGTTGCAAAAGTGCATGCATGAGAACGTTTCTCCCCCTCCCGCAGGTGTTTAAGCTGTACAGTAAACAATAACGCTTTACACACACATATATACACACACACACAAGCAAACACACAAACACAAAAGGCTCATTGTGTGTTGCTGTGTGTCTGCTAACCCATCCTTTTTAATCTGGGATTATAGTATTCCCATCGTAATGGCAACAGCGGAAACAATGCTGTATTTCATGGGAGGAAATGTGCAATAATGATGTTAACACCTCAATCTGCCTTATTTAACTATTACATACGCGCTCTCTCTCTCTCAAACACACACACAGTATTTGTCTCTGCTAAGCAAACCTTGACACACACAAATCTAAATCTCTCTTTAGAAATTAAATTTCATAAATTGTGTTCCAATTTCTTTAGCAAAGAAAATATGTGTGGGTGTGTGTGTGTGTGTGTGTGTGTGTGTGTGTGTGTGTGTGAGTGAGAGAGTGCCTTTGAGCCTTATTGTGAGCATACACTGTACAGTATAGCTGTTCCCATGGGGTGTAATCTGACACTAAAATCGTCCATTAACACACTATCAAATCTATTCTTCCCCGTTGTGTCACACTTCCATGAGCCATTTGTGGCTTTAATGCTTTGGCTATCCAGCCTCTTTAATGTAGTTCACAGCGCGCAGTAATACAGCAGGATGCCGTCTTTATGGACAAAGAGTTTCTCAAATCCTTGAGCAATCCTTGAGCCTCTCTAGACCCAAAACACTGTGTGAGTTTAGATTTGGGTGAAAACTTGAGTCCATAACAGAACAGTGTGTTATGTGTGTGTTATTAAGCAAAGTCAGATTTTAGATTCAGTATTTCCGGACGTTAAAATCATCAAGTGTTATTTTGCTATGAGTAAAGCACAGATCAAATGCTGTTTGAATTCAGAGATGGAGGCCAGAGGATCATCTCCTGTGTTTGAGAGGTAATGGTGTGCTGGTCTGTGAATAAGACCTCTGATGATGGCTGTATTTTTATTGTGAGGCCCCAGGTGCTGCCAGCGTCACACATGGACACTCATGGCACCGGTGTCCTGGCAAACGCCGGCCAACCAGAGAAGGGCCAAGACGTGGCGTGTGTGGCTGAGAGAGAGTGTGTGTGTAGATATATACTGTATATGTGCGTGCACGCTACATGGCCAAAACTCTCCAGCCTGAGAGAAGGCCAGTGTCGGTCTGGAATGCAGATGAGTACAACGATGACACCCCGATGCTAATGCTAATCCATCTCTTTATAGTACAAATCTAATCGTTGCTCTATGTTGCAGGGCTTTTATATAGATCTTATTTAGGTCATGCAATGCATTTAATGGCAGTTAAAATAACTAAATAACTACAAACTTTTAATTAATAATAAAAATACTACTACAAACACCAGAAAAATCTATTTTACTAGCTTTACTATGTAAAGAAATAACACCAGAGTGTCTTAAAGCCCCATACAATTACTTTTCATTGTTTGTTTCTGACCATTTACATTAGTGGGTTTTAATTTCAGGAGCATTTAATTACGGTAATAGCACAGTTGTGAGTGTATGTATGTATTTGCACATATGTATGCACGCAGGCATGTGTGCATGTGTGTGTGCACCAGCTGTCTGATCAGTAATCAGTTAGCAGTGGGCTAATGCAGCCTCCTTAACCCAGGGGCCTCATAAGACCGCCTCTGGCCCAGCCCCTCTCTCTGCCAGGGACAAATCCATTACCCAAAACAAGGACATCAAATGTCCACACACACACACACACACACACACACACACACACACACACACACACACACACACACACACACACACACACACACACAAAGCTTCAAAGTGCATTTGATTGATGTCATGAGAGGGAAGTGTCTCTATGAAATGCTACAATAACTGTATGGGAAGAAAACACAGTGGCAATAGTTATTGACACACCGTTGTGATCCGCTATTAGTTTAATACTGGTTGTTAGAGACAAGTTGGTGATGTTATCCATCTTTATATTGTGGATGATTTCTTTGTCAATTTTCAGGGAAATCTTCAACTTGCCACAATTCCACCATAACTCTAAAATGAACTCTTAATTTAAACTTAAAATGAATAAATTTTGAAAGAGAATAAAAAATGATGAAGTGTTGTTTTGTTTTTTTCAAACAAGGGAAGCAGGCTTTAAAGGAAAAGAAAACCTCTCCAAAGGGATTCTGGGCATTTTGTCAAGGGCTCTGTGACCAAACCGCGGTTCTACAATGGTTAACATAAATAGCACATAAACTGTACTGAAAACAGCCCCTTAGAAGTGGCACAAACACTACGGCGGCTCCCCAAGGGCGTGATGGTAAGCAGCAGCGTTTACATATCAGTGGTCCTTGTAGCATGTACAGTGATCTGGCAGGTTGGAGAGCTTTGATGCTCCGTCACCCAGCAGGTCGGGTGTATCGATCCCCAGGGCGGTGCTGCTTTCTGGGCTGGCCTGCCTGGGTGACAGGGCCCCCTCCTGGAAACCTCCCTGGTGCCCGTACCCAACAGATGGCCTCAAAGAGGGACCAGAGACACAGGGCCAACATCCAGCTCTCAAACAGAGGAGCAGAGGAGCAAATGGCCTGTTAATATTTCATACAAACACTCTCACTCATCTCCGAGCAAGGAAACGGACAGCACTGAGAGCGCAGCATGAGTGTGTGAAGGGGCAAATCTGTGTGTACTGTATGTGTCTGGGAGATATCAAAGACATTTTGATGAAATATGAATAATTTTCCAACTCAGAGGTACATCACAGCTAGACTCCTTGTGCATAGTAATCAGTAATCGCACACTTGTTTGTCAAAGGTGCGACTTTGGCCACAGATCCAGGAGGAAATGCAAAAAAAGATGAGACATTGACTAAAAACTGCTTTTCAGTAAGAATAATGAAACCATAAACCCCCCCTTCTCTCCAACACACACATGCACACAGACCTCCCCAATTACTCTCAGCACCAGATCCTTCCTTAAGCCTGTGCTGTATCTTTTGAGCGTAACCTGCGCGCTAATGGCCCATAACCCCTGTACAGATCAGTGGAGGTTATGCTATTTGCTGGTCGGTAATTGCCCTCTTCATCAGTACTCTGTCTGCGCAGGCAGCAACACGGCCAGCCCCGGGGTCCTCCTGATGTCATTAATGTGTGATTAGGGCCGGTGGGGAGCAGCAGTTAGGAGGTTAAAAAGCCCCTGACAGCCCTCATCATCGGCGAGGAAACCCTGAGACTGATGCAGGGGCTGCGCAGATGGGCGAGAGCGTGCGACTGCCAAAGCTCTAACTTGTTATTCCTCCTCACCTCCAAAAATTACAGCATGCTAATAAATGGCACTGACACGGGCATGCACGTGTTCGGCTACACTGACACAGGTACACATACATCCACAAACAAACACACAGTACTGTATAAGCTTGTAATGTGTTCAAGCTTTCTTGATTGAGAAAGAAATGAATTTGTTTGAATGAAAACTATTAAGCGAGAGACTGGGAAGGCTGCCAAAATGTTCATCCGAGTTTAATACACATAAATGCACAAAGTTTTGCCATTCTTTTAAACTCGATGACACTGATTGGACTTGAAATGATGAGTTAGACTTGGGAATAGGAAGCTGACAAGTTAAACTTGACACAAGCAATCTAAACTACAACCAAAAGTGTCTGCCTAAGTGCTCAATCATGTCAGGGTTATAGGATTCCTTTAAGTTGTCATCTTTAATACATGACACGATTTCCGAATGCGCAACAAAGTCAGACTGGGAGGAAAGATGAAATATAAATCAAGCGTCTCACTCTGCCCCCTCCCCTGTGAACAGGTGGCTGGGTTGAATGAGAGGGTGCGCTAACTTGGCTGTCACCGTGTTTTCCAACAGAACCGCTGCCTTCTAAAGCCAAACCACCGTGAATTATACATCTATGGCAATAATTCTCTCAGAGGAGAGAGAGAGAGAGAGAGAAAGTGAGAAGGGGGGCTAAGAGTTAGAGAGATTAATGGCTGAAGCGGTTGTTTTTGACGCAGCGATCCTTGGCTCTGCTTCCCGCCTGCCGCTTATTGGCTTTTCAGAGCACATTTATTTATTTCGTTAACAAGAGAGAGCGGCCACGTCGCTGTCACTCTTTTGGCTCGCTGCAGTGCCACAACAGACTTGTCAGCTCCTGCACCGTGGCGTGGGCCTTTGAACCCTGCCACGGACTACAGAGTGAGAATATTTATAGTGCAACAAATAAGACTTTAAAAATAGCAGAGTTCTGTCAGAAGCCGAGTGTCACTGACGCTTTTTGTCTCGCAGACTGACCTGTAGCTGTCACAGGACACAGATCACAGGACCAGTATGTGTCACAGGTGTTTTCCAGGACAAGCAGAAAAAAGCAATCAAAAGTCATGATCTCATTGAAATATGTAAACAAATGCTTGTTTTGTCAAAAAATTATCCGGATAACACAAATCTGATTCGGTTTATGCAGTCTTTTTTTTTATTCCAGCATTTCTTTCACCACATACATGAGTGAGAGCAAGAGAAGACAGAGATGGCTACATTAAAGTGAGCGTTGTAAAAGACTTTTCTTACTGTGGTTCCAACAGGGGCCAGTTCATCATTCAGACATCATAGCTGCTACAGGAAACAATGCATTTGGCACAACCGAGACTACATAGACACTACACATTAAACTATATTGACACTTTGATGTCTTAGAGGCACTGAATTTATCCATATTTTTAATAGTTTGACTTTAAAAAGTGATAATTAAAAGCTTGACACAGTATGTTAGTGATAAAACTTTTATGCATCTTGTAACCATTGCGAACCAAGTATCCTTGACATCATAATCAGAGCTAAAAAAGAAAAAAATCTTCAGTGCAGAATGGAGAAAAAATTGCATTCGAAATCACGCCATCCTCATCCTCAGTGCAAGAATTCCTCAAACTACATTAAAGACAGTGAGAAGTGTGATGCGAGATAAAACTCCGGCTGTGTACAATCTGATATGAATAGTCAATTCATGGACTAATCTGTATTCAGCCTCCCAAGGGAGTCCGCACAAAGGGCCGTCACCGGCTTAGCCAATAAACTTATTCAAGTCAGTTTCAACACAGCGCGGCATGTTCCAACATAATCTGTCCGGGAGGTCGTGACCTCCACATCCCCTGCCTGTGGAATAAAGAGGACCTCAGGCCGGGATGACAGGAGAAGTCTTCCAAGGAGTTCATGTTACCACATGTCATAATAACAAGAAGCTACTGTTCCCTCGCCAGGCTCCTTCCCCCTTTGTCTTGGAGGGGCTCTGGACAGGGGCAGACAGGACGCGCTGGCAGAGCTGAAACTGAATATTATCATTGGGGGGAATCTTGTTTCATGTTACTGAGAGGCGAGGCCAGCGAGCTGAGTGCACCGTCACTTCACCTGACAGGAGCAGTTCACTTTTAAACACTCAAGTTTGATGTACACACACTATTCAAAGAAATCTACACTTCTTGACCGACAATCTTATTATAGGCTCGAAACACCTTTCACAGACGCATCCTGTACATTCGCACACAAGCGTTTAATGCTTTACTCCCCCCGATCACCCTCCATGGCGATTGAGAGGTCAATATCTCACTTTACCGCCAGCTACACTTTCCTCTGTCACTCACAGCTCCTACGCCATTCAAACAGCAGGTTAGCCCAACAAAGGAGACCGCAGGAGAGCTGCCCGAGCCTTCCGCTTACACACACACACACACACACACACACACACACACACACACACACACACACCATGGACCGTGCGAGCTGCAGCACTGCTCAGGGCTTGACGGGTGCATTGTACTCATCCGTCAGCCGGCCCCTGGGTCCTGAAGATACCTTCAGTCAGCAAGGCCGGCTCCCTGAAAGGAGGGATTCACACAGCTCTGAAATATTGATACCTGGAGCACGCCGACCTTTTGACCGCTCCTTTACATTCTTAGAGAAGGAAGTGGAGATGGAGGGAGGAGGAGGCCGGAAGTGTGAGGTGTGGCCAGGTGGAATAGCCAGTTAACTTCTGGGGGAATTTGTATTGCTAATTATGTGAAAATGTACAGGTACACCAACTTGTCTCAATGCTTTCGACAGCCACTATGCAGGGACTTAGTCTGACAAAAAGTTCATACATGAATTTCTAAATGATTACCTTCATTTAAGAGAAAAACCTAAAAAAAACATTTACTAGAGGACAGATAGCACAGAGTTAGCCTTTGACTCTAGGACAGATGAGAGAGAAAGATGGAGAGGGAGGGAGTGGGGAATGGGTCGGAAGTTTGACATTCCTGTGGGCGATGTGTGTCTCGTCAGTGAACGCGTTTGGATTCTTTTAACGGGAGTCGATACCCCCTTCCGCTTCCCAAGCACTCACTGTGAGCTGAGCTGGGGTAATGCCATTGAACAGGGACAATGGGGCCTCTTAAAAGGCAGCTTTTAACTGGGCGTGTGCACGTGGATATCAATACAGCCGATAGTTTTCCATGTAAGAAGATCAAATGCAGAGACACTGGGTGAATTCTCAGTGAAGAAGCGGACAGACAAATAAAATGACTAGAGGGAGTTTATTTTAAAGAGAGAAAAGTATTTTGCTGTTGTACAACATACAGGCGTGCCCCCTTTCCCCCCCTTTTCTCTCTGTCCCCCCTCTCTTTCTCTTTGCTCAGACACACATGCTCCGGCGTAAGCTCTTCAAGTTTAAAGCATGCTTTTCAAAGGCTTGGGTGCCTGTATCACTGCTTTAGACGAATGGGCCAGCTCTTAGGAGATAGAGGGGACATCTGAGGCAGAAAGAGAGGGGGAGACAGGAGCAGAGAGAATGAAAGAGAAAGAACGAGCAGGGTTAGAGAGACAGAGGGTGAGAGGGGGAGACAGAGAAGGAGAGAGTGAGGGAGACAAGGGAAGAAGAGAAGGAGGGGGCACGATTGCACGCTTTCAACTGCCTTTTGTGGGCCTCTCTGCAGATGTCACCAGCTGTTCCCCTGCACGGAGGGTTCCAGAGCGTGGAACATCGCCTCCGGCCCCGTCCTCAGCCACCTTTCAAGTGTCAATCAGACAGGAGGGGTTTTGGGGGGGGGGGGGGCAGGAGAAGGGAGGCAAAGGGGGCCAACAGACTGGGCTTCGGTCACTGTCCTGAGAACAGTGCCAGCGATTCGCCATTGATTCAGCCCCCCCCCAACCCCCCTCCATCCAACCCGCTCAATAACAGAGAGAGGATGGAGCCAGCCGTGTGCGGCGTGCAGACAAAAGAGGCCCGTGGGCAAGGTTAGCTGGAGATCACACGGCTGCAAGGCTACTGCTTCCACAGCGCTACCGTTAGCCATAGTGTTAGTGATTAGCGATAGCTGATGCCCCCAACCCAACCCCTCCTCCCCACCAGCGCTCCTTGGTTCAACACACGCAGAACCGTGAGGGTGACCTACGATTAGATGTGTGTGTTGTAGTGGGGAGGAGGGCGCACAGCGGTGGGAACAAGAAAAGTCGTCACTGCGAGTGAACAAGCAAACATAAAAGAGGCTGGCATATGGCGTGATTGACACTGAGACAAACAGTGTCTAACAAGTAGGAGAAGGTGTGCTTAACACCGTTTAACCTTGGAGCGTATAGTCGGCTGACATAACTCCAAGACACTTTTATTGACCACATTAATATCTACTGTACGCGGCTGTGTGTATAACCTTCTGATCCAGCTGGGGATGATGGCGCTGAAACCTGCAGCACAGAGCCATTTAATCAACCAGACAGGGTCAGTCGTAGAAACCCACAGACAGGACCACAAACAATTCTTCCACGGTTCATACTGGCAGACAAGTCTGCGTTGAAAAATAGTGCCGCTGTCACATTGATGTGATATAATTCAAAGCCTGAAAAAACACACCGATTCCCTGGTTTTATTGACAGCCTAAAGTGAGAATCACAGACTCTCAATGCATCTTATCAGGCAGCCATAAGTAGGTCTATTATACACACTATTGCTGCTGCCCTGCTGATAACCTCTGTGCCGAGGCTGTTGAACAAAGGCCTTTGAAGAGAAGAGGAACCGGTGGATTTCGGGTGATTTATGTCTTTTGAAAACAAGATGGCTGAGCAGAGGTACCAGACCATGGCTGACCTTAGTGCTTCCTGTCACCTCCTCGTGTGTGTCTGTGTGTTGCTCTATGAGGGATAAGTACTCAAATCACACATAAAACAAGAACATAAATGATTATACTGCATTTATAAATGTTTCAATCTAAAGACACTTGTTCTGAAGGGTAACCTCAGCCAGCAGTTCATAAAACACAGCTGTGCCAATACATAAAGAGATAAGTATCATGGTTATCATAGTAAGAGAAAAAATCCCAAGATCTGTTACATTGTATGTATTTCCAGACTGTCGACTGACTGTCTAGCCCTAAAGCTGCAGGGTTTAGAGACTGTGAATGAGAGGAAACTGTTTATATATAGAGAACGGTTTGTATTTAGCAGTGTTGTGCATTTAATGTAATGTAAAGGACAATGTAAAGGTGTTATGCTATTTCCTTTTACCAGCAAATGTACTGCTGATCTGCTGATACTGAAGACATTTTTACCACTGCTGGTAGTAACGGACGTCTTTCTTCAATAATAGTTCAACTTGATCAGACTAACCACTATACTCCAATGGGTTTATGCTCATTATAAATTCATCAAAAAGATATTTCCTGACTTGTGAACAAGAGATGACCCCTGTTCACATTGTCGTCACAAAACAAAAGGAGGCCAAATCGCTCCTGCCTGTCAGACATGTAGCAAAACACAACTTCAGTCAAGGGGCCAGCACTTTTTCCAAGGGGTAATATCCTTGGGCATTAATCACCCCAGTCATAAATCAAAAGACCGTGGCCAGCCCCCCACTTCAACTCCCCGCCGCATCCCTCCTTCACTTCCTATCCCCTCTCCCCCTCCTGTGCTGTGCATATACTCTCCACAGTTAGGAAAAGTTGAAAAATCATAAATCAAAAGAACGACCTCAGCTATCCTGCCACACGCCATCGTCCGCTCCCCCCTCCCTCTCCCCCTCCAGCCACACCACCACCCTCTCATCCTCCTCAACCTTTTACCCATCAAAGTTCGTCAAACGCGTCAGAAATCAAGAGTTGCTTCCTCAATATTTCCTCATCATCCCCCCCCCCCCATCTCCCAGATTTGTTGCCACCACTGACTAAACCCTACAGCCGCCTCCAGTCTGAGGTCACAGCGAGGTCTCGTAGCTGACCAGCTGAATGTGTCATTGTCTCACCCGGTCTGAAGCTCTGCTATCTTTGGGAGCCTGCTTACTTGCCTGCGGAGGTGGCCCCGTGGTCACAGAGTCCCGTGTTTTTCTGATCCCCTCCTGCAGAAGTGAAAAATAGCAGGAAACGTATATCTGTCATTGTCCATTCAGGAGATCACCTGTAAGGAAACGAAGCGGCCAGCAAGTGCTGACACAATCATCCCTGCGCCTAGCAACACATCCTGGTTCCGGCCCAGACGCGAGGGACCGTACAGTATGTCTGAGCTGCTCCGCTTCCTGCCCCGCAAGGCAGAGGGAGGGGGTGGGGATGGACGGCAGGTTATCACAGGCTGAAGGGGGAATTCTGGAGAGAGAAAATAATGACTTTTGTGCTGAAGGATTGAAAAGAAGGTCAAACTCACTGAATCAGATCATATCTAACAGTTTTTCAGTTGCAAAAGAAACAAACACCAAAACATGGTGGGAATAAAAAGTCAAAGGGCATGTTGCACATGCCAGATCTAGACAAAAGCAAAAAAAACAACAAGAAAATTATTAAATGTTACATAACTAAGATATAAACTGACTTCATAAGACACTTGCGACACCTGCTTTGCGTGATTTGCTGTTCTGTTGATTAACCTTGGTCAGTCACGCATGTTTTTGAGTCAACTGGTGGTTTTTCTTAACCCTGACTCAGCAAACGACCACCGTTTGATCTTCTTTGCTGTTGTGATGTCGTGTTCCTCCCATTACAAAGAGTACCAGGAAACGGTGGCCCCTGGAGAGATGAGAAAGAGACCCTGTTTATCCTGAGCAGAACCCATACTCATGATTACAACCCAACCCTGCACCTGGCCCCAGTGACATGCCAAGTACACACACTTTGGACACACACACACACACACACACACACACACTCTAACTTGCTCTACTCACACAAGATGGGCCAATAAATAAAATGCACAATGTATGCCCCACACACACTTCCAATTTCCAGTTTCGAAAAGTTACCTTAATCAACACTTTGTTCGAAGCATACTGAGGCCTTAAGACAGCTTCCATCACTGCACCTTTAAGGCATGTTTCTATGACTAAAATCGACAGAAATTGTAGTAATACTCTGCATGCTTCCTAACTTTGCTTTTTGAGTTAAAAAAGCCATGCTAGTAATACAAAACTCCAGCAAAGGAGGTAAATAAAAAAGACGAAGGTAAGTAATGATATGTTGTGCTCTGGACTGTATTTTTTAAAGTGATTTTGACTTTTGACAGAAATAAAACTTCACTGGTGGTTAATACACATAACAGGAGGAGGAGCAGGAGGAGCAGGAGGATTAAAAACGCAGCTATCAGCTAGGTGAATAGCACACTCACCCTGTGGGACACGCGCACGCACGCACGCACGCACGCACGCACACACAATGCTTTCTAAGAATTTTGATGGGGCTGTTTATTTATATCGATGTGTGTTCTGGCCAGAGGTGAACTTTATTAAGAAACAAGCCATAGGCCAAAGGGAATCTTTTATTTGTATATGATCTCACCCAGGAAACATACTCTTACTAAAAATACACTGCCAGAAACCACCGAACAAGTTGAATCGGGGCCATAGAATCCAATTTGGCAGCAGAGGTTTGTATTGTGTGGTTGGTGCAACAACACAGAAGTGCTCAGACTTCTCGTCTTTGTGCTCTTGAGGAGTCACATTGCAAACTAGTGGAATCAAAGACTGAAAGGCCGAAACTTTCAACAGGCATTTTAGTCCCTTTTTGAGTGCAAAGAGCTGTGAGCTGGGTGTAGCTCTATATCTTTCATGCTCCTTTTTCATTTACCTCCTCTTCTCTCAGCAGCACTCAAGTTCACTCACTCTGTCTCAATTTCTGTATTCTACAGTAACTCAAACCACTTATTCTCACCTTTGAGGCAAAACTTGGGAGAAAGAATAGATTTGGAAAGTCTCTCTCGCACAATGACAATTACAAATGCCTCTTCTTTTTCTCTCTCTTTATGGTGTACTGGCTGCCAGCTCTGGAGGAGTTCTATTGTCTCTTGGACCAGCACCTGTCACCACAGAGTTAAAATGCAGAGAAGAGGGGCCGTATGGTGTAGGACGCCCTCAGCAGGCCACTGAATATGTGTGTAAACGCTTTAATTTGCATGCGCACACGAATAAACACATGCACATACTCACAAGTTATTCCTTGTTAAATTGGGGAGGGGTGTGTTGGAGGTGTCGTGGAGGTCATTGAAGCTGTGTGTGTGTGTGTGTGTGTGTGTGTGTGTGTGTGTGTGTGTGTGTGTGTGTGTGCGCGCGTGCGTGCGTGCGTGTGTGTGTGATTAATCCACAGAGCAAAGACAGTTTGAGCTGTTAAACAGCTGAGTGTCAAAGGGCTTTTATCAGGGTGAGTGGCGCCTGGACTCACACACACACACACACACACACACACACACACACACACACACACACACGCACGCACACACACTACAAATGCATCAAATTAGACTGCATCTGCACATACACACTCACTATGTAGGCACATAAGTAGATGGCAGAGATATCCTTATCATTTTAAAAAAGCTGTTAAAAACAAACACTTACAGGTCCGTCTTGCCGTCCAGACACAGCAGTGAACCCAGCTGTTGCTACTTCTCACTTTCAGAGAACATGACAAGAGCATGTAATGAGGGCATGCAACAGCAGTGTATGCATTTGTCATCTTGAAGCCTTATTATAAACCCACTTCATTGCTTTCTTCTTATTTTACCTTTTCCAGACTGACCTCATGAAGTGGCGTATGTATGACAAGCCAATTCGTATTCCATTATTGCCGTTGGAGTATCAATACGCATACTCGCTTTTTAGCGTGTTTATCAATGCTGTTTGGCCTCCATTGACTTACATTACCTAGCGATTGCGTGTGAATTGACGCTGTAGCGAGTAGTATGAAAAGGCGAAAATCCGCATAGGGAGATTGGTTGGGGTGGAGGATGGGTAAAACACAGGACTTTCACCCAGGAGCGGGAGATGGCATTTATTTACTTCATGTCCTGCGTGTGACGTTTCCTTTCCACTTTTGTTCTTTTCCTAAACCCAACCCGCGTGTGACGTTTCCTAACCGTAGCCTCGCGATAACATGTAGCCTCGCGATAACACGTAGCCTTGCGATAACACGCCACTAGGCTTTAGGAAAGTGGCATGTATGTTTACGCAAAGTCATGTTGCCTTTTCTGTCTTATCCTTCAACATACACTGGCTTTTGAATGTAACTCAACATAGGACCTCTTCTGTTTAGCTTATATGTAAATGACTTGCCATCGATTTGCACAGGGTGTGAATTTCAGATGTATGTAGATGATACTGTAATTCATGTCCATGCAAAAACCAAAGAACAAGCAGCTTCTAAACTCAGTGCCAGATGATAAATGTAACCAAATGGCTTGATGATTCACACCTGTTTCTTAATGTCAAAAAACTGTCTGCATGTTTTTGACAAAGACACACTTTGCATCTGACTGTGATCCTAAAGTCTGTGTCTGATGAGAACATTCAAGTTGTCTCATGTAAAATATCTCGTATCATCCTTGACTTCACCTTGTCCTTAAAAAAAACGAGTGAAAAAATGTATCATTGCAATATTCTTAAAAAATTTGACATCCTTAGTTCGAATTAAAAATCGAATTAAATACAATGACACCTGCCTAATGTTCAAGATCCTAAATGGCAAAGCTCCTCCACCACCCAATACTTTTATTAAGCAAAATAATTCAAACAATAGATCCACAAGGACTGCTCTGAGAGGGGACTGTGTAACTCCTTACAGGTCCAGCTACTTCAGCCAATCATGCTTTTCTGTAAGAGCCTCTCATACGTGGAACACTATACCAATTGAAACAAGAAACTGCACCACCTACCATACCTGCTTTTGGAAAGTCAGACTTGCCAACATTTTTAATCTCCTGTTAATTGTATTATTATTATTATTATTATTATTATTATTATTATTGTTGTTATTACTGCTAACATGTCTTATGTCTTGCCCGTTGTCAGATATAGTCAGCTCAAGAACAATTAAATGTACTAATTCTGCCATTACGAGGAGAGAAGCATGTTGCTGACCCCATTAGTTTGAAAACTCCGGGTTTGCATTTCAGTCTTAACGGGCAGACACGGAGACTTTTGAATAACGAATTACAGTCGTTTCTGACCTTGTTGGTGATGCTAGCAGCTGTTGTGCATTTCATAATGGTATTACTGCCTACATGCAAAGAAGGCAAACTATTATTATTTTTACTATTATATGAAGCAATTCCCATGTCCAGCAGGGTTATCGGCACGCAGTGTACGTGAATGGTCTGTGGGATGCGTTTACAGACATGTTAGTATGGATGGAGATTAGTTCTGAAATGGTGCTAAAACGCTTCCGAGGACAGAGATCGTAAACAGAGGGATATTAGGTATTTAATTGCACTTTTGTCATATTGTATCGTTTCGTTATTAATAAAAAAAATGTAAACGCTATTTAAAAACACGTTCAGCTGCATTTCCTTTCCCTGCCCTCCTCCGTCTCTCTGTCACTTGTGTCTCGCTCACACACACAAACACACAGACACACAGACACACACACACACACACACACACACACACACACACACACACAGCTCCTCCCACCGTGCAGTGTTTGGTGTTTAAGCCCCCAACATTGCCTTGCAGGCAACGCGGCAATAGTTATGTTTCAAGGGTTAAGGTGAGGGTTAGCTGCCTGGAAGGCGACGTTGGAGCCTTAAAACACCATCGAGCCCACCGTGCACACAGCGTCTGTCTCCATAAAAGGAGAGAAGACGGCTGGCAAAATTCACAAGTTCACGAAAGGTTGGTATCTATCTCGTGAACACCTTTACACAATCACACATTAAAAAGTGCTACACAAATATTTTATATTCTGAATACAATGTTGAGTCCCGACCCGACTCTTAGCAAACAAACAATTGCGCCTGCTTTAGGAAGTTAACTAGTCGCAAGTTTGCGGTAAAATGCAGTTGGGTTGTCGAGGTCAAAACACTATATGTAGCAGCTGTGAATCAAATAAAACATTATAAATAATGTTGTCATTTTTTACTCTTACACTGAATGTTTGCTGCTTAAATCCAGATGAGTATTGAAAAGTATTTTCCGTGAAAAAAGCATGTGTTGAGGATGAGGACCAGCCTGAACCGGAGGTATCAGTCTGAAACAGAGCTGAATAGTCCGACCAGTGTAATTAGTTATGTTATTAATTATAGTTATTATAGTATATTAGTTATTAAAATATTTTCAGGCTTCAACCAGTGAAAGACAGGGTCAGGGAGAGAAAGAGATAGATTCATTAGGCATTGAAGTAGGAGAGGAGGACAGCATCCAACAGCGTGTCCTCCTCAGTTTTTGGTACTTGATTGTTACGAAAATAAGTATTCCCCCCTTCAAAGGTGTCATTAATGAGCAACATGAATAGGATCACAATAAAGGTGTGTCTATGTCTAGATTTACTTTTATAATAAAACCATTCAATGTTTTTCTTTGACTCTTTGCTAATGTCAGCTAAAATTATCCACCATAAGCTACTGGTCATACCGGATCAAGGGAGGCTCTAGTAGCAAAGGTGTGTTGAATTGCGTAAGACTTTGTTTAATTGCTTATGAATTAAACTATTCATTTGTAAAACGAAGACTGTGTTACTTCCTCTTTCAAAAGTTACATAGTTTCGCTATAATCCAGGTTTTTAACGACACTGAGGGCATTTGAAGTCAGTCACATAAATGTTGAATGTTAAAACAGCGAGTAATGTAGAAGGACCGTAATAGCCTGGCATAAGCTGCTTAGCAGTCTGACTTGCTATGTTGTGCATGTCCTGCACATCCATGGACAAGAGCTCCTTTGTACATAGTTGTACATTTCTCATGTCTTAAACAATCACAAACACAAACACAAACACACACACACACACACACACACACACACACACACACACACACACACACACACACACACACACTACTACTACTCCTGCACACAGAAACACAGACACTTGCACATCATGTACACCCCACCCAGTATAACCTACATCTTTATCTAAATAAAAGGCATGTTTCAGATTATCATGCTAATGTAAAGGCATTGTTTACCAGACCACTTTCCTCTGGCCTCCTAGACCCTCCTCCCCCTCCTTCTCCCCCTCCTGTCCCTCCCTTCCTACCCCCATCTCCGTGCGGACCTCCTGATTGTGCATTTGCAGCTCCCAAGTCCTCCATCCAGCCATTATCTCCTCTTATCTCATTCTAAGTCCCTGTTGCCCCTGCCCAGAAAATGTCCTCATATTGCTGCTCAGGAGGACTTAAGACGCTCTTGGCCGCACTGAACTGCTCCTAACAGATGTTTCACCATTTGAGCGCTTTTTATTGCCCGGGCTTTCTTCCTTTGACGGGTGGAGGGAGGGAGAAAGAATAGGATAGATGGAGGGGAGGAGGTTTTAAACATTGGAAGGCCAACAGCTGGTTGCTTCTCCCTCCCTGGGTGCATTAACCTCTTTGGCCCTCTTGCAACAGTGCCAGTACAAGGAGCCTCTCAGCATCTGGAGCTTAAGTAGGGTGAAAATATCACTGTCGCCACGGTGAGGGGATAGCAAATCCTGTAAACAGGCTGGAAGATGGAAGAGAGAAAACACACGCTGCCTAAGTGCAGCCACTTACATGTCATTTTTCTGTGTTACATAGCTAATGTATCTTTGTGTGCAGTTTGGAAGCCACTTATTTCACGGATTAAAAAGGAACATTTTATCAACACCCAATCAACTTGGGGGGGAATTTTCAAGCTGCAATAATCAATGTTTTTATATTAACAAAAGACTACATGTAATGTAAAAGGTGTTGCCTGAAGTGATGATGAACTCACAGAGAATTTATCAACCTCATTTCCAGCCGCATGAAGGCAGCAGTTTTCTGCACAAAGAGCTCTGATGAAATCACCGTGCACTACCTGCTCAGCACCAAATGGCAGGCAAGTTTAGCAACTAGCTATTGAACGTAACATAGTGGAGCATTAAGCAGCTAAAGAGCCAGCTTTTTCCATCAGGACATCAAAACAGAGCTAAAAGAGGAGACGATATTGGACTTAAAATGAATGCTTATGTCACTTCATGTCTGCTGGTTGTGTAAATAGGCAACTTTGTGCTACTATATTCAACACAACAACTTTTTATGTCAATGTTTACAGCTTGTTGCAATGCTCCCAAGGGGGTAACAAATAAATTATTACTCCTTTAAAAAGAATTGCAAACTGCAACTGAGCTAAACTTCTAATCTCACTTGTCAACATTCCTTTGATTTGAATGCAAAGACATAAAAAAAGACATCCATGTGGCATGGGTAATCGAAACCAAACAATTCTGTTGAGTTATAGATATGCATTGATGGATCTTGTTTACTTACTGAATTGTCATGTCACAGGGCATTATTATGATAATAATATAATATGCACGTAACACCCCAAATTAAATGAAGTGAAGTTAAATACACGCACACACACACAGAGTCAATCTCCATTCAGCAGCCGTCACTTTGAACATCCAAAGTGTACCTTTTCTTGAGTAAACAAGCCGATTGTCTGTGCCTCTCTCAACCCCTCGGCAGCTGCTTGGCCTTAAGCTATCGCCGTCATCGTTACCATCATCATAATCATTATTAGAATCATCAGCCTGCTTAAACACAAGACAACAAAGGTAGAGACACACAATGGGTCTCAGTAGCTTTGAGGAACATATCAAGGCTTAGTGAGAGAAAAGACAGAGGGTTTACCGTCTTTATTTGAATAGGCAGCCTTTGCCTCATGCAGGGTTTGGCCCTTTCTTCATCTTTACTCAGTATTGGGTGTTGTGTGCTCAAGTGAAAGGTGTGGGAGTGGGGGGGGGGTGAGGGCATGACAATAGAGGCAGGTGCTCCCGAGTTTACCTTCATACAGTGTGTTAGCTTAGGGAACAGACACACAAACACACAATGCTCAAGGAGAAGCGTTCTCTCCTAAACACTTGCACACTCGTCTATCGTCGGCATCATCAGGATCTCTTCCTTTTCATAGCTTTGACATTGGCACAAGTAAATGACAAGCATCCACTTCCTGTGTTGAAAACACACATAACACACTGTACCGCTGCCCGGGATGCAGCGGACTGTGCCCTTGCAAAATAGATAGCGGAAGGGGAGGAGAATGCCGCGTGAAATACGTGGCCAATGGCAGGTCAGACTAGTATATGCTTCAAACAAAGTGACAGTTTTACTAACTTTCCAAAACCAGTTGACCAGGTGTGTGAAGGTGTTAAAGTAAGCAGGGTTACGCTTTAAAAAAACTATTTCGTCCGAACTAGATCGTCACTCTCTCATGGAAGACATTCATAGTGTTGCACTCGTTTGTAAACACAAAAACTGAAATAGTTGTGTAAAGAATGAAGGAAGTAAGGAGACGTTCAAACTCGGCCAACGTTTACACTTGCACACCTTTCCAATTGCATCGTTAAGGTCAGATTGCTTTGTTTCAGAAAGTTTTATTTCAGTTAGCCTAATAGCTGGTTTGATTTGCATTGGGAGATGATTTTATGGAAAGTACCCCATGCCAATCTCTAGGTATGGTGAAGGGTATGTGATGATGTGGGGCTATTTCAATTCCAAAGGCCAAGGGAACTTTATCAGGATGCATAGTATCCTGGATCCATGAAATAACTGGCCTTTAAAAACAAAAATCTGCCTGCCTCTATGGGAATTTAACATAGGGGTGTACTTACTTATGCCCCCCGTATTTTAAGGAAGAACATTTATTTATTTACGATGCATTATTCATTCACAAACAAAATTGGTGTCCTTAAAGATTGGATTTTTCCTAATTTTTTTAATTAAGGCATTAAGATCAATTTGCAAAAGATGATTTTTTTTTATTCCTCTTTTTAGTTTAGGGTGTCCTAATTTTTTCACACGACTGTATATGTAGGATATTACTACCGCTGCTTCCCGCCGGTTTAAAACAACAAGACATTTGGTCTTTGCAAACAGAAATGATTTACGTATTTAATGCATATAGTGAGATCTGATCACAAGTGGTCACGTAAGAATCATGTGGAGACACATTCTCATACCAGGTGTAAACTGACGTACTTTAGGCTCACATCCTTCACACTGAGCACCTGAATACATCACTAAGTCTAATCATTGTGTACAGGTTCTCTCTCTGCCTTTCTTTCTTTTCTTTTTTTTTTGCTGGCCTTGTTTACCTCTCCTTCTTGAAACGCAAGGAGCATTGAGTCATTTTCTGGCAGCAGCAGGAGATGAGGGCTGAAATTGCAGGAGCAGACACTTCCATGGCCAAGTCTCATACAGCAGCACAGCTAGAAATTAATTAAAACAGGAGATGGAACAAGAGAGAAAGAGAGGGGGGTAAGAGAGAGACAGGGGCACAGACGGGAAGGGATCACAAGGAAAATACAGACACGCACAGTAAAAGGATGTTGTGCAAAAGCATTGTTCCTTGTGTGTGTCTGAACACCAGTTGTCCTCTCTGGACTCTGCCACAGACAGACGAGGGGAACAGTGCGATCCTGACACAAATCCTTGGTAAGGGTCCTTTTTCTGCCCTCCCTCCCTCGCCCTTTTCTCTTTGCCATCAGTAAATCCGGGTTTCACTACAACTTAAGCACTTAGCTGTAATCCCCATGAAGAGGCGATAGCCCTGCACAAGTCACTTTTCCACCATTAAAGGCATACAATAGGGGCGTGTTAGGGACTCACTTAAATGGATTGAGCACAAAGCCTGTGCTTGATAAGTTTTTAGCTGGGAAGAATCCGCCGTTTACACCCCTCCTTTTGTGCATTCTCTTAGATGTACTTGTCTCAACAGTCTAAGCCGATTTTATCCCCGTTTTGCGTTTGTTTAATTCCTGCAACACAGAAAGGCTTTAGAATATGTCCTATTTCTTTCTTTCTCCCTCTCCCTTTTTTCAATCAAATGTCACAGTGAAAGATTTACAATGGGGGATATCTCTATCCACTTCCTACAAACTAAACACAGGGGATGATGGCCTCTTCTTGATATTTCCAAAGCTCTCCCTTCAAATTAAGCCACTGTTTCTAATCTTTTAACATGGCTCATCAGCCGGACTGAGGGGAAGTATTTTGATACGCTTGTCTCACTTGGACGAAAGGCTGCGGAGGAAGTGGACTCCAGACTCTTCAGAAAACACTAATACCCATCATCCTCTGGGGGCAAGGAAGAATGCGCTCAGATACTGCTTATCAAAGCAAGAACACTGAAACACAAGCAGCCAAGAAAAGAGGCCAGGGACAAAACCGGCATTGTCAATGCTCGTCATTTGCACACTGGCCATAGAGGAACATTTCAGAAAGACAATCCACAGTTGTCGCATGTGAAATCAATTAAGGAGAGAGTCCGTGGAAAACCAGGGTAGAGGATCACTCTGAGGGGACCTCACCATAAACAAGTTCCAAATCTTTAGAGTGCGGGTATTGTGTATATTCAAGGACATGGGAGTCAGTTTTTGGGATACATAGAGGTCATTACATTACATGTTGTCCAACGCATGTATGTAAACACCTGTACATCCCACTCCCTGCAGTGTAGCAGTACTCAAGTTTAGTTTCCAACTTAGTGGTTAAAAAGTTGATGTACATATTTTAAATGTTGTTATTGCTCTCAATAATCCCTCACTGATCTGTAAAAATGGTCAATGCTATACACCTGTTTGTACTTGCATTTACCTTAAGACTCTTTTAAAAAGGCCTCTAAAGAAAGTGCATTTAGTCCAACAGATAGATAAAGCCTGGCAGAGAGAGAGAGAGAGAGAGAGAGAGAGAGAGAGAGAGAGAGAGAGAGAACGCCGCTAAGTCGTTTAGAGCCGATCTAATCCAGAGGTTTGAGTGTTTGCCACTGCCACCATCGTCTTAAAGCAGATCTCAGTAGGAGGTGGTGAGATGCTCCTCAGGGTTCAGGACTCTAATGGGTTGATTAAGCTCATCCGCCAGGCCTGTTCTGCAGAGACTAAACCTCCATTTAAGGACCAGACAAAGACAGGACCGCCGAGACGGATAAGAGTATTAAATCGGACTGCCAGGCTCACAAACACACAGATGTAGATTTTACACAATGTACAGTATACACACACAGCCAGTGATGGTAAGTGTATATGTGCACTAGGGCTGCAGCTATCAATTATTTTAGTAATCGAGTATTCTACCGATTATTCCATTGATTAATCAAGTAATCGGATAAGAAATACTTTTGTTTTATTGAAGAGCAATAATAAACAATAGTTTGGTTAAATTGTTGGAAAAAGCTACATTTTTGCTGCCTACATTGCTTACAATATCATCTCTCAAAAAAATAAACATATGAAGTGCATTTAAGTGCCATATTACATTGTAAAATTTTTAGAGAAAACATTTTCTGAAATGACATCAACCTCACACTAAGGCATACATTAAACATACATAAACATTACCTTAAGTTGTGCAACTTAACTTTCAGAACTACAAGTTTCATCCTGAGACTGATCTGTATATGTAAATATATGTATATGTAAATATTAATTATACTCAATCTATTTTAATTTATATATTTGATTACAATGCTACACAGCTCTGTTACTTATGCTAGTAGATCGTTGATCAGCTGTTTCCGTGAAGAGAGAGAGTGGTGCGCAACAATCAGCTGTTTCTCCGACGGGATAGTCAACACTTTAGATCAGATTGTGGTCACTGCTACGTATTTTCTTGTCTTTGCTAGTTGTTGTGTTTGGTGTAGTTTCATCGTCCATACAACTCCGTGATTTGCTTTTGTCGGGTCCGCTTCGTGGAATGGATGAGAAATGTTTTCTGTTGAGATGCTGAAGCATTGACGTTGTGCTGTTATTGTGGTAAGCTAGTTCGGTTTTTCAGTAGACACACTGTCCAGAGTTTTCGTTTTAATTACATTTGAACTAATTCCAAACTTTGGAACTTTGTCGTTTTCTCCAGCCTGTCTCTTCTCTTAGCCCCTCACTATTTACGCTCTGGCATGTGCCGCCCGCAGACTGAGCAGCGTCTGGTGTGCGACAATAATAATGATCCGTGTGGAAACACCGTCCGTTGGTAACATTGATTTAACGAAGCTTCGAGGCAAATCATTTTGCATCAAGGATTTTTTGTAATCAAATTATTCGAGTTATTCGAGTAATCGTTTCAGCCCTAATGTGCACACACAGCAGCAGCAGATCTTAGTTTTACTAAGTTCTGAGCTACTTTACATTACTATTTGAGGTATTAAGGTATAGGTAAATGCTGCACCACTATAATTTATTGTGTCATGTGAGTTGTGGAGTGTGTGTTGTTTTACAATGCAATCCACAACCGATACTGTAGTCTGAACAGCTAATCAATCTAATACTGTATAGAGTGTACAGTCTTATTTTCTCATTTGAACATGATTTATAATAAGAAAAACAGAGATAAAGAAAAGTAATTAAAACAAGGTGACATACAATATGATCCCCAACATTGAAAACACCCACACACGCCGTACATACAGTTTACACAAGTCAACAAGAAATACTCACAAAAATACAAATAAAAAAACTTAGTAAGTATAATACTAATAAGTATAAACTGAGTATAGAGCAATACACTGGTATGAAGTATTAGTGTGTAAAGTAATACTGACAAGACACATCAGCACGCATAATAATAATGCTACACACACAAACACACATCCCAGTGTGTTGTCCGTGTTCAGCATTGTTTTGGAATATAAAGGGTTAAGTCCGCCAGCTCACTCTCCCTGACTTTGCTGGCTGGGCTGTAAGGCTACTAAGTAGCAGCTGTCCACCTGGCGAAGGAAGACCCTTCTACTGACACACACACACACACACACACACACACACACACACACACACACACACAAACACACACACACACACAAACACACAAACATAGACATACACATATATGCCCTCTTGAGGAGAAACTGCTCGCAAGCTCTCGCTCACACACGCCTGTCTGCATGTGCACACAAACACTTACACACACACACACACACACACACACACACACACACACACACACACAGTCGTGGAGGAGAGGCCCAGATGGTCAGGGAGGGGAGGAGTGCCCAGTGTCAGTGAGCGAGAAAGAGAGAAATGGAAAGAGAGAGAGAGAGAGAGAGAGAGAGAGAGAGAGAGAGAGAAAAGGGAGGAAGCGAGATAGGGAATGAATGAGATAGTTAGAGAGAGAGAGAGAGAGACACGAGGGATGGCAGCCAGACCGGAGTGGAGGAGCTGAAACAGGAAGACAACATCACACCAGTTCAGCCAGCCAGAGCTGCAGACAGACCAAAAAGGGGCCATCTCTGTTACCAAACACACACAATCTGTAATCACATGCCCCCACTGTCCTCCCCACCAGCACTTCAAAGTCTGAATAACAACAGTGAATGATTTAAAAGGAACAGTTCAACATTTTTAGCGAGTTAAAGTTAGAGCCAGGAGGCGACTACTGTAGCTTAGCTTAGCATAACGACCTAGCCAAGCTTCATCCAGAGTAAATTATGACTACCAGACTGGTGTGATTTTAGGAGGAGTTTGTAACTATCTATTGATGAACAACTGTTCGTCTGTCTCCCCAACACTTCTGTGCAGCATATCCGCTGGTTGCCTGGCAACATCACATTGACAACAAGAAGTCCCTAGCCATCATTGCTGCGTTATTATGGATCCAAATGCAGTTCTGGGACCCACCCTACGAAGCAGCCCGGGTTAGGCATTGACCTTGAATAGTTAATGTTAGGATAGCCGATTGGTCAGGGGATAAGACCTGAACAAATCAGGTTCCGTTACCTCGCGTGAGCATGGACGCCTGGCCAATAGTAGTGTGCGGATGCTATTGAAGGGCGGGTCATTGCCAGATGCAAATGTGAGTTAAGCGTGATTTATGGCTCTGCGCAGGCTCCACACAGAGCTTTAGCCGTAGCCTACGTAAGTGGCCTGAAGTTTATCCTTGTGCGCTGGTGTGTGCGTCGAGCCAGCGTTTGTGTTTGTGTTTGTGTGTGTGTGTGTGTGTGTGTGTGTGTGTGTGTGTGTGTGTGTGTGTGTGTGTGTGTGTGTGGAGTGTGTGGTAGAGCAAGGGAGAAGTGATAGAATGACGGTGATTAGCTTTGGAGCAAGTAGCAACTCTAGTCATAGTGAGAGAAACAAAGTGTCTCCCCTGTGCTTTCTGACCACGGTGGGAAATCTATAGTAGGAAAAGTTAACCCTCTCCTTGATTTCATGTTAATATGGAGAAGGAGAACCAGGAAATGAGTAGGGGGAAATGCAACGCTGCCAAGACACGATGTGCGTCACCGCGACGTATTGTTATATTTTTTGAGAGGTGTACGTCAGGCCACGGGGTTGGGTCCTGCGTAGGTCTGTGCCTCCACGTACCAATGTACGTAGCCACGACATAGATTTTATGAAATAATATAAATCACACTTTAGTCTGAAAGGGGCATTATGAACGGACGTAGACCAAAATGCCTCTGGACACGTTTGGATAGACCTACAACCAATCAGAGCAATGAAACATGTACATACAGTAGCGATGAGTGATGAACAAATGTTAACAGACAACAGCGTGCAGCTATGAACTGTGATAGTGTAGCATCAACATGTCTGTGAACGAGTATTGCCGTTTTTAAACCATTAGAATTTGAAAATATCAGCTGCAGCCATCCTGGTTGTTTCCTAAAATGCCTTAACGACGCTCTGCTTTACTAAGCTAGGTTTATGTCCAGCTTCATACTTTCATTTCATTTCATTTATTTTTATTTTGAACAATTTTTCTAAAAATTAGGGCTGTCAAAATAATTAAATTAATTTCGATGAATTAATCTGAGAAAAAATAACGCGTTAAAAAAAATAACGCAGATTAATCTATTCCATATTGACGTTTGAGCCGGAGCCGTTCTAGCCACCATTCGACTGTAAAATGAAGGAGGGAGACGAGAATGTGCTGCCTGGATCAGTACCCTTTTTTTCTTTTCTTTTTTTACTTTCTTAAAAAGTATCGGTTCAGGCACCGTTAATTATGTATGCGATTAATTTCGATTCATTAATCACAGAGTATGTAATTAATTAGATTACATTTTTTAATTGATTGACAGCCCTAATATATATATACATACATACATATATACATATATATACACATACATATACATACACACATACATATATATATATATATATATATCTATAAAATAAAAAGTGTGTAGCAACACACCAAAGGAAAAGTAACAATATCCATACAGTGTTAACAAATAATATTAAAAATACTATTACAATTTCTAATTTTAAAGATTTGGCCGAAAAGGAGCAGGATGAAGCCGAAGCTTGTAAAGTTTCCTACCCCTCATTCCCTTTAACTCATTTCTTTATATATCATATATTTTTACAACAGGATAACCAATATACACAACAATACAGCTCTAATTTTTCACGTAGCAAACCATTTTGTTTATTTATTTACATTTTAAGTAAGTCAACAACCCATTTCCGTAATCCATCACCATAACAATCCGTACACTAACCCACCTTCACAATCATCTCTCTTCCTCTTCATATCCTTTTAATAAAGTGTTTTTATATAACTTCTTAAACTTTGTTATGTTTGTACAATGTTTAAGCACCTGGTCTAGCCCATTCCACAAACTCACCCCACCGATCGTGATGCACATACTTTTTAAAGTTTTTCTTATTTTTAGTTTTTTTAAAGTTTATTTGTTCTCAGGTTATACCCACCCTGTCTTTCCATAAACATTTTTGTAAATGTCCTGGAAGTAAATTATTTCTTGCTTTGAACATGATTTGTGCCGTCTTAAATTTAACCAGATCAATGAATTTCAGAATATGTGACTTTAAGAATAAAGGACTCCAGGTATCCGACATTATTTATGATTCTGATTACTCTCTTTTGTAATGTGCATAACGACTGTAGGTTGGTTTTGTATATATTTCCCCAGATTTCCACACAGTAACTTAGATATGTCTGTATGAGTGTATTATACAGAGTATGTAATGATTTATTGTCTAAAATATGTCTTGATTTATTTATTATTGCTATGGTCTTTGCTAGTTTTGCTTTAACATGGTTTATGTGAGGTTTCCAGCAGATTTTGTGGTCTAAAATCACACCAAGAAATTAATTTTTATATACTCTTTCAATACTTATGTTATCGATTTGTAATTCTACTTCACGGTTAGTTTTATGTTTTCCAAATAACATTATCTTTGTTTTGCTTATATTTACATCAAACCACTGTTTTAATTTGACAATTTCTGGTGTGATCATCTCCAAAAGCTGCTGTAAATTATCACCAGAACAGAAAATATTTGTATCATCCGCAAATAGAATACATTTTAGTACGTTTGATACTCATATATCGTTGATGTAAATGATGAAAAGCTTTGGTCCTAAGACCGACTCCTGTGGTACCCCATGTTATGTTCATGTATGTTGATTTATGTTCCCCAATTTCTACAAATTGTTGCCTGTTTCTTAAGTAGTTACTCACCCATTCCAATCCAACCCCTCTGATACCATATTTCTCTAATTTATGTAATAAAATGTCATGATTTATGGTGTCAAATGCTTTCTTTAGATCTATAAAAATTTCCACTACATGTTTCTTTTCATCTAAGCAATTTGTGATTTCCTCAACTAATTCCATTAGTGCCAAAGTTGTTGATCTATCTGTCCGAAATCCATATTGACTGTCAACTAGAAGCTTGGATGTTTCGATAAAATTGTAATGTAATACTTACTGCACATACAATTAATATTCTCATCCAAATCTGTGAAAGAAAGCAAATAAATGTACACTCTAAATGGTTGTTTAAATTACATGAAACCAACAGGCAGTAAAACAATCTCAAACAATGAGACAAATAAATATGAGAAATTGTTGAATCTAGTTTAGCCTACATACTGTAGAAACATTCAACTGATAAGCAAAAACAGAAAAGGGGGGGGAAATAAAGGCAGGCATCTGAGCAGTGAGTTGTTTTCAGGATGTGAAACCCTTTGTCCAGATGGCGATATTTTTTTCCAGCTTTAATTCATTTATTTCATGTCACAGTTGTGCTTTGATCGCTCCTCTCTAATAATTAATGTGGTTTTGCTGTGCGCTGCTCTTGAAGTCATTGTTCCAGGCTCCGCTGTACCGACGCGAGCTGGCTTTGACTTCTACACCTGATGGGAAAAGCACCACACTCCCCCCTCAGCTTACCCTCCTTCCCTCTGTCTATTTATCTCTCTCTCTCGATTACTTTCCCTCTCTTTCTCTGAGCTTTGAATCGTCGCGAAGGGGGTCTCACTGCTTGCTTTCACGCATTTCTACTTACACACACACACACACACACACACACACATTGGACTGTTTGGTGTCTCTCCAGAGTGGTTGGGATACAGTGGTTGGCATGTGTCACTCATCCATTATTGATTAGATCCAGCTGCCATCATCTACAGATCACTTAGAGATACACTGATACATTGTCTCTGTCTCACACCCAAGTAAACGTCGCTCACAAAACAAACTTGTCTAATTTTTCTTTGCTCAGCTTGTCATCTCAAAATTCATAATTAGCTTTGCTATATATATTATTCCTACACTGATTTTGGATTACTTTTACATTCTGTTCACAAGACAGAAATGGATTTCCCCCAAAATACAAGGCAGAATACCGCTATAATAAATGTTTTTATTATTATGGCTACATTATTAAAAACAAGGCTGTAATCACACACAGAGATTGCACAGCAACATGCAGCTCCCTCATTACACCTGTAACCACTTAATAAATGAACAGTGTGTCAAAGATGGTAGCAATGAAAACATATTTGGGTGCCACTCTCTAATAATGAACCCTCTATAAAGGGTTTATATATCATAATATGTCTTTATTAATGGTTAATATATTATTCACTAATGCGTTATCGATCAGTTATCAGTCATTAATACAAAACCATTTCTGGGTTGCCATGTTGTTAAATCTCCTCCACCATGACTTTATCTTTTTAACTCTTTAAAGGGGTGATAGAATGATTATATAGGGTATTTCACACTGTTCCTTAAGGTCTCCTAATAGGGTACGTAACATTGGTTGGGCTGAAAATTGCCGGAATGCTATTTTATTAGGCCCTTAACTACCCTGTGAATATGGCTCTATTTGGAACAAGAGCTTTTCTTCCAAATATGGTATGCTCATGAATATTTAGATGAGCTGCGCGCTGATTGGTTTGAGCGAACCCCATAGAGACGAGACAGCAGGTCTCATATTTCAGACACTGCAAAGTGTATGTACGTTATACGTTGTTTGTCGGGCTATTTTGTTATTAAATTCACTTCTGAGACTTTTTTATGCGAGAAATCAACTATATAAAGCTCAAATATGGGCCGTTTAACGAAATTTGATGGCTAATTGCAAATTTGGTAAGACGTGTCGGACTTTAGGAGCTCCACACAGTCTGACGAGAAAACGGCAACCTCCACACCCAGTGAAAGTCACCGTTTCTCGGCTACTGGACTACTGGGGCTCGGGGCTCCGCGGAGCTGGCTGGCTGCCAGCTGCCGGCATAACTAGAGTATATTTAGTTTGAATTTCATCACGCCAACATATACCCCAAGGTCTTATAAAGCTAACAATGGTGTCCGATTTCAATTTAATGCATTTTTGTGAACATTAGCTAGGGATTTCGTTAGCTGCTACTGTCCCTTCAATCCTATGTGTATAGATTGCGGCTGGTTAGCTTCACTTTTGGCATAATTAAAGTATATTTACAGTTTGAATTTCGTCACACCACTTATATAACATATACCCCAAGGTCTTATAAAGCTAACAATGGTGTCCGATTTCAATTTAATGCATTTTTGTGAACATTAGCTAGGGATTTCGTTAGCTGCTACTGTCCCTTCAATCCTATGTGTACAGATCGCGGCTAGCTAGTTAGCTTCACTTTCGGCATAATTAAAGTCTATTTACAGTTTGAATTTCGTCACACCACTCATATAACATATACCCCAAGGTCTTATAAAGCTAACTATGGTGTCCGATTTCAATTTAATGCATTTTTGTGAACATTAGGGATTTCGTTAGCTGCTACTGTCCCTTCAATCCTATGAATCGTGGCTAGCTGCAGGCCCTGGAGCGCCATCAGGGCCTCTGCATTTTGTAGTCCAGTAACCTAGAACCGGTGACTTTGCGCGGGTATGGAGCGCCGCGGGCTTCCCTTCGTGACAGAGATCCAGCTAGCTCACAGCGAGTCTATGAAGTAGGACACGCCGGGCAGCGAGGCAGCACCGGCCGCTGTCACGTAGCCTGCTGAGCTCCTGCTGAACTGCGACACACAGTCGGACAAAATTTGCAATTAGCCATACATTTTCGTAAAACGGCCCATATTTGACCTCTTTTTGTGCCTTATTAGACAGTGGTAAATTCAAGTTCATTTGTAGAGCGCCATCTAATGCAACAGCAATTTAAAGTGCTTTAAAGAAGGACTGGACAGCAGAAAATGTGTTACAACTTTAGGTGAGTATTTAAGAATTTACTGGAAGCAGAATATGACCGCTAAAGGAGCCCCCATGGAGATAAAAATTATCTTATATTATCTTCTCCCATTGTTCTCATTACTTTACATTTTGTTTGCTATTTTTTTGCACTGCTTTGTATACTTGTCCAAAGAGTGAGGGACGGAAGGAGTGAGGGAGGGAGGGGGAGAGAGAGGGAGATGCACTTGTTGGTTGAAGGTTTAGGGGGGTAAGAAGAGGGGGTCTGAGAGAGACATGGAGGGAGGAGGGAGGTTTTGCCCTCTGCAACATATCCACTCGACCATGTCTGTTCTCAACACCCCCCTCTCACTCCTCTCTGACTCTCTTTCTTTTTTTCCAAATGCAAGTCACCGTGAAAAATGTGCTGGTCCAATATTTGCACAGAAGTGGTGCTGGGACAGGCAGATAACCTATCAGTATTTGAGTTTGGCTTCCCATGCTCCAAATAGCCATCCTCCGCCTGTTTAGCTTATTGATTGGCTTGGCAAGAAACTAGGTCCCCTCAGCAGTGACCAAGGTCATACAACACATGGACTCTGTGCCACCCATCCACCCCCCCAACACTACCATCACCCCTTCAACACCCACCACAATCTCTTCCTCCTCCTCCTCCTCCTCCTCCTCCTCATTTCTCTTTCACATACATGATTTGCACACATGCATGATGGATGCAATTACTCTATCACACATACTTGCACAAAGGGAGGGCATTAACAATGTAGGCTAATGAAGTTTTACATGTGGGAGATATAGAAATAAGTCGCATTAGTGCTTAGCATGAAAACACTCTGAGGACTCGGAGAGATTCAGGGGTGGTTCTGTAAATGGTTGAATTTTTGTTCTTCATTTTCCTGTATTAAACATTTGAGCAAAAATATTTAATTTGTTTTGAAAAACATGTTAAAAATACGCTGAATTTCCACATTGCATTTAATATGAGAAAAGGCTTGAAATGCATGAATGTAACTATTCATGTGTATGTGTGTGTGTGTGTGTGTGTGTGTGTGTGTGTGTGTGTGTGTGTGTGTGTGTGTGTGTGTGTGTGTGTGTGTGTGTGTGCATGCATGTGTGTGTAATGACTCAGAGTATGGACCAGAGGCAGCGTCCTCCACTCCTCTGTGGGAATCAATGAGATTGAATTCTGAAGGTTTTCTCAGGGGCATCAGCCCTGCTTGTCAATACTGCTCTGTGTCACAAGTGCATTTTGTCCCCACACACACATACATACACACACACACTTCCAGTTCACTGTCCCAAGCCAGACCTCTCCCTCAACCTTCTCTTCACTTCATCTCCCGCTCTTCCAGTCCTCAATTAAACTTGCCCCATGTTTCCACTTTTTCACAACCCTCCCTTTAACTGCATCACCACATCTTCCCACTAGTTTTTAACTCAGCCCTTCTGTTCTTTCTCTTTTTACTTTCCACCATGTAGGAAGGGTAAAATCAAACATCAGTAAAAGTGATGCTTATCAATTGCATTTTGTGTGTATACTTGAACTATCTCCATGACAACTGAGCTCTCTCCGCTGTCTCTCTGACCAGTTGACAGCTCCAGAAAAGCTAGTAAGTGGACCTTGAGTTAAGACTGGTATGTTGTTTTCATTGTATTCTTATCAGTATAATGCTCATTGCTGCTCATGTAGACTAGTGTTATTTCAACCTCAGGACAGACCCTGACAGAGTCGGAAGCAAGAAGGGTAGGAACGAAGAAGATGTGAAGGAAAGAAGGAGGGAGGGAAGTGAGAGAAAGGAAAGGAAAAAGACCAATAACGAGACAAAGAGAAAACTGTATACAGTACTTATAAAAACAACAAGGTGGTACTTGATTAATAACGTTTCATGCAAAATCCTGGTATTTTTTTTAACTGGGGCTCATAATTGTGCCCTTTCTGAATGTGGATATGCTAATTTTGCTCTAGCCCCCCAAACACATACTGCAAAACAATGTGTCACAGGGCAAGCAGCACAAGCCTCTAAAAGCTTTAAAATAAACTTGAATTTTACCTAAACCATTTCAAAGTTTGTCTCTAAGAAAACAGAAATTAATTCTGGATAAGCTATTTAAAAACTACTTTGTGGCCAACTTGCTGGCTAACCAAACCAAAAACACTGCAAGTTTCCTTTTAAAGTCTGGCTCTTTGCATGGAGGTCAGAGGTCAGTTACAGAACAGCATATCTGAAACTGAAAGGGATTCAGGGCGTTGCTCATGGACAGTTGAACAGAAGAGTTACTTAAACCTGATTGCTTCAGTGTGGTGGCCGCGTTTCTATTCTATTCCTAATTTGTAGTCAAGTAAAACTCAGACAGTGTAACCTGTGGCCGGTGGATGATGAGCAGGACAAGCTGTGTGATTTATGACCGCTGTTGTGACGTTCTGCCGGGTTCCACTGTGACAGATATTCCTGATATTCCCAGAGTCCTTGCTCGGAAACCCACTGTGCCACACACACACACACACACACACACACACACACACACACACACACACACACACACACACACACACACACACACACACACACACACACACTTTCTAATTTGAAAGGGCCCTTGAATACCTGCTGGCTGCAGGCTAAAAGTCACACACAAACACACAGATCCCGTTGATACACACACATAATCACTTACTGTTGCACTTAAATATGGCTCTGGGGAGTTTGAGTGTCATTCTCTGGGAGGAGTGAAGGCCCCTGGGCCACAGCTGTGTGTGTCTAAGTCCGATCTGGTATCCTGCCACACGGAGGGAGGCCTTGGAGCCCGAGGCTTGCCTGGAGGCTACAGCCAGGCCTTGAAGGACATGAGATACAGAGAGAGGAGACACTGCCTCTCTTCTGCACCAAGCCAACTGATTTTGACAAGCTACTAACAAAAAATAGACTTGTGTACAGGGGAGCGATAAGGAAGTTTGTCTTTTGATTTCTATTATAAGTCCTTTATGTTCACTCTTCTATAAATACACATTCATGTGTTTTTTCACCTGTCTTGCAGAACTACACTACAGCCTCCTCCACAAATACGTCCCCTACGTACACACACACACACACGCGCACACACGCGCACACACGCACACACACGCACACACACACTTAGAGTGTTAGCCCCCGTCGCTAAACAGCTGTCTGAGATGTGGCACTGTGGCACACCCATGCTTCATCATTGTCATCTCCCCATCACCTGCATTCTTTCTGTTCCTTCGCCTTCTCCTCTCCATCCTCTCTATCCCTCCATCCATCAGCATTTTCACACAGGGCTCTGACAAGGGCACATCCATCCCCTGGTCATACATCACCTTTATAGGGGGATGGTGGAGGTGTTGATGGAGGGGAGGGGGGGTGGTACTGTCCCAAACTCCTTCACAAGTTGGGACAGAGCCAAGATTCTGTTTGTCCCTTTCCCTTTTTCCTTTGTGTCTGAGGAGTGGGGTGGGTTTCTGTGGTTAGTGACACCCTGATGTTTTCTGTTCGGTGTCTCTGCCTAAAACTTCTGTTTTCACGTCTCCAATCAAATCTCCAAAAATGTTAACAATGTCATCATTTTTCAAGTGTCTTTATTTAGATTAAACATTTTAGGTGTTATTCAGTTGGCTGGGAAATAGTGCAGTAGTCCCACCAGCATCTAAAACAGCAACATTTCACAATGAAATCAATTCATTCCAATGGAATCGCCGCCATCAGTGGACTTTTTTGCAGGGAAAAGTAAATTCATACACATTTTAGCGTCAAGGCAAAATGTTGTGATTTCTGACCCACAAGTATCCAACGTTTATATCCAACGGTTATTAGCTGTGTTGCAAGTCAACTTTTACTTAACCTCCTCTGTCAGAGTTTAACCTGCTGCACAAAAGGGGAACTGTTTGCAGACAGTTATGAGACAGAAGCTGTTGGTACAAATACATATATTTGTACTATTATTATCCTGCTTGTGACCAAGCTAACAAGCTTGCCAAAAGTAAAAACAGAAATGAGTCCCCATTAGTCCCTATCTAGCAAGATTGCTAACTGACAATAAGCAAACTGGTATAAAGTTCGTAATTCACACCATTTATTGAATGAAATTTTGTAGCTAAACAATAGCTCTGCTTTTTTAGCTTTTTTTTTTGTTCTTGAGGATTCAAGAACAAAAAAAAAAGCTAAAAAAGCAGAGCTATTGTGACAAGCATGTCCTCGCCCGGCTACAGTAGTTTGTTGTATGTTAACAGAACCAAACTAACGGAATCAATTATTTTGCAGAGTCGTGGATACATTTTTTGGTGCTACTTTCTAGATAGATTTTTTTTAGACATCTATTGGAGGTCAAGGGTCAGAAATGTAGTAAGAGAAAAACACTACCAAAGGTATCAAAACAGGATGCACTTTTTGAAAAGATTACCTTTAATTACATGCAATGCTATGGTAGCTCTTTTGTAAGTGTCACATGAGTAGCTATATTATGATTATGTATGGAGAAAAAAATGGATAATAAAACTCTTTGGTCTCTTTGGTTTTCCTCTTTGTTTTCCTTCGGACTGCTGCTGCACAGCTTCAACTCGGAGGAAAACTCCTGCTGACCCTGCCTTGCTCTTCCTTCAGCTTTCTCCTCTATCCCGTCCTCTCTATCCCTGTCTCCCTCACCTGTTTCTTCACTTTTCACACCTGGACTCTATTCTTGGCTGTTTGTTTACTGCTTCTGTTTTCCAAAGTCCCATCCTCCCTCTCTTCCTCTATTTCCCCTCTCCTGCTGCACCATCTATCACTCACTCCCTCCTTCTCACCTCTCCCTCTCCCTGCTACCTTCTCTGTCTGTCCTTGCTCAGTTTCTCCTCTGGCTCACCTCTCATTAAGCCCCTGTGCCTATTGCCACCATGCCCAGTGTCCACCCACACGTCTCACACCTCTCTTTTTGTCTCTTATCTGTCCTTCTTTCTCTTTTCATATTTCCATTTCAACCTTATGCACCCTTCCTTATACTCATTCTTGATCTCCTTCCATTACTTCATACTTTGAAGTGATGTCTCACGTTTAGCTGAATGAAATGGATAACATGAAAAATTGACTTTAAAAATGCAGAAACTGTGGAATGTCTTGCTCCTGCAACAAGCTGCAGATTGTCAATGAGGTATGATCTGGTTTATAGTATTTACATTACTTAAAGTGGCAGCACACACCTCATCTCGCTTCCCTGCTATATGCAAGTGACCAAATAATCCATTCTGCAGGAGTATGTTATTTTCCAGTGTCACTGAAATGATTATTATAATTCTCATTTTGTATATTATAAATAAGACTAAACAATTCTTGTCTTATCTTGTGTAGATAGACAGAGACAACAAAATCTTTTTGTTGTCCTTTACCTTTACCGTGACATGTGGCAGAGTACAACAACTATTTGTGCGAATGGGTTTTTTGTTCTTCATTGACAAACTTTAGCTGTTTTTTTCCCTTTGTGGTGAGTAGATCTTTATAAACCCTTTTGGGTTTTTTTCTTTAAATCTTTTTATTAATAAATAAAATAAACTAAAACTAAACTACCAATACTGTATGCGTTTCCTCCGCCAATCTATTATTTATTATATCAGGACACCCTGGAGTGTATCATACCATGGCCAAATACCACAAGCAGAAAAAGAAGCTCGCTTCAAATTGTCATCTGTTTTTTAACATTTGCTCGTCAGAATAGACTTATGACGTAGCAGCAAGCACCGCTGCTATGGTTACGTGGAATGAAATATATCTTGTACACAACTGTGGTTAAACTGTTGCCAGAACTATGTTTAAAGGAGTTATATGATTTTAACGGACGTCTGCCAGCCAATCAGAAACAAGTATCAGTTGTCGCGCTATCCCCAGCCTTTATGCATACACTAGATCATACATCAGTATCTTACTCACAGCACCCCTCTCTCCCTCCCACGGATGTATGTGTTTAGATCACGCAGCAGCCTTACCTTGACCGTACGGCTCCTCCATTGATTACTGCCTATACTTCTTCGCTCAAAAACACAATGCATCACAAAGACCAAACTGTCCGTGAAGGGCTAAAATAATTGTTTATAATAGACCCTCCACTTGCAATGACAAGAGTCCTATGATGTGTTTTAGGGTGTAGACAAGAGCTCCCGCTTTGTGCTCAGGTAATTTTCTTTCCAGGCGTAAGTGGCCAAGGTCTGGCGTTTTTAAACGCATGTGAGTGATGTGGTGTGGGGGAAGCGTATTGTTTCAGGAGATGCGCCAATGTCCATTTTGAGAGCAGCAACACTCGTCTCCCCACTTGAGGAACAATGGAATACACTTCAGAGATGCTGCGTATGAAGTATGTTTATGAGTGTGCGCTCAGACAATGGGGGACAATGTTACACAACACAAGAAATGGGTTTGGTTCTGAGAGAATTGAGGTGGACCCAGCAGACATCCTTGACATTCACCGTTAATTAAAACCCGTTGACATGGTGAGAAAAAGACTGATTCACTGGCGGTGTTTACAGTAGCATATGATTGCAGAGCGAGCCGCGACCACTTTGAATGCAGGAGAAAGTGGGCTGGAGTCATTTGCCGGGGGGGGGGAATTGTTGAGGTACAGTGAGAGAGCACATTGTGTTGGTGTTTTGTTTGACATAAAAAAGCCTGCTAACAGCTACTGTAAACCAGGAGCTCTGCCAAAGCTCACAGGTGTCATCAGGGATCTGGCTACGTGCCACGGAGAGTAGACCCAAAGGCCCTGAGGCTCGCCTGGAGGTGTCACTCTGCTGCAAGATGTACCAAAACATCACAGGATAGGAAGAGCTCAGGGGAGGATGGAGATAACATCTGAAAGTGTGTGAGCAGAACAAAGAGTAGATACTGGGTGTATGTTTAGTTGTCACTGTATCTGATGAAAGGAATATGGAAAGGATTTTTCCACCTTAATTTGTCAGATGATATAATGACATGTTAATGATCCTAGCATCTGGCCGTTCCATCAAAAGTGTATATTTATACTGAGAAAATGAGGATAAAAAAATACAGCATGCAGAACAAATGCCTTTGGTTAGGTCAGAGTGTCTTCTAATGACCTCATTTACTAACAACAAACCCTTCAACCAAGCAGGCAAACACAAAGCACAGCAAGATCTCTCCTTTATCCCTGTGCAACAATGGACAGAAGGAAAGAAGGAAAGAGGAGGCCAAGGGGGAATAAGGAAACATGGAGACAAGAAACAAAGTAAGAGAGAGAAGTGGAGAAAGTGTTGGTAAGAGAGAGGAGAGATGGAGAAAGCAAGGTAACAGAGCCTAAAGGAGCAATGCAATCAAACAAAACAAACACAGTCTCTGTGACTGCTCAACCTTGCCGAAGAAAATAGGTTACCTCTGCTTCTCCGGGTGCCCAGGGGAGAAACAAACTGGCAAGAGTTGTGGCCCTGTGTCATCCTCTAAACATTTAACCACAAAAACTGCCCCGCAACACTCCCCAATAACACAGGACGTGTGACGTGTAATGTAAAATGCGTTTTATGTGCACACAGTGGCAAACATGTTTAGTTAAATGCTCACTCCAAAAGTAAAAGATGTGTGCCTCTTTTAGCTAAACAATTAAAAATAACCGCACAAGCAAGGTGGATTGTCGCTTTCATTAACGAAAACTGTGATGAAAAATATTCATGATGATATGAGATTACATCTAAATAAAAAGTAAGCTGCATGTTGTATGACGACAGAGTGACATGGGCACTGTGTGTGAAACGGTACCTTTTCTGCTAACCTTGTGGTAGATGATGACACACCTGTAGTCTGTTTGATGAATATAAGACTACAGTCAGCAGCTGGTTAGCTTAGCTTAGCATAAACACAGGAAACAAGGGGAAACAGCTAGCCTGGTTTTGACTTAAGGTAACAAAATACAGCATCGCTAAAGAAACCAATATATCTTGTTTAAAACATTTAGGAAATGGTCCTGCATGTAACCCCCCGTAAAACTGTGAATTGTCATTTTTATGTTTTGGTTTTCGTACGGCCTACACAAACGGCTAGCGGCTTCCCCTAGTTTCCAAACATTATGCTAAGCTAAGCTAACAGGCTGCTGCCGATAGCCTTATATTTAACGGACAGACAGCAAATAAGCGTATTTGTCAAAATGTTGAACTATTCCTTCAAAGATGACAACTGCAGTAGCCTCAGAATGCTTAGAAAACATAGTTAGAAATGCAAACTAAATGTGACTAAAACTAAATAATCAGGTGCCAAGATTGCCAACACTGCCTGGATGCAATTCCACTTAGCTCAAATGAAAAAGAAGAGATTCAATTTTTCAGATTTTCTTGACAGTGAGCATAAGTGCATCCAGCCGTCCATCCATCCCTCTCTCCTTCCATCCATCTGAGCATCACTAAAGCCCATCTTAATCTCCCTCTTCCACAATCACGGAACAAAGAGCAGAGTGCTGGCAGATCCTTGTTTTTGTAACTAATGTCGATTACATATCTGATAAACATGCATTTGCATTAGCTGAGGTCAGGATTAGCAGCGTTCATCCTCAAACTGTTCTGTCTCTATGCTTCGCCTGTTTGTTGATCTTTTTTCTGGTGGTGCCTTTTTTTTTCCTCCTGTTGTTTGTGGCCATCTCAAATCCTAAAGGACACGACTCCACACAAGCGACGGCACAAATATTTGAAAGGGTGATTAAAAATCGTTAGGGAAAACAGATTATTGACTGTTTTCTTTTTTTTTCTTCTTTTTTTTTAAATCAATCTGTAAACACAAACAGGCTGCTTTAAGGAGTCAAAGTGGGTCAGAAATAGTTAACATTTCATCTGTTAACTCAGGTTTACCTCACTTTATATCTCAGATTTACTTGATCCCTCAGTTTCATGGACCCATATCCCTAGATATGTAACATTTTGCAGCTAAATATTTCAACAAGTGTAGAGGCATACAAAAAAACATTTGTAAGTATTTCACAAATGCCCTTCTTCTGTCTTTTTCTCCTCTCTGTAAAAAAGCATTTTAAAAAAAGAATTAGCTCCAGACAGCTGGGACTCACGAAAAGTTTCAAGTGCCTCTGTTGACCTCACACAAAGACACTGATCTGCTTAGCAGGCTTAAAACTCTCCCTCTGTCCTTTCTTGTGTCAGACTCTTCCTAAAACCCTTCTCATACCCCCCATACACACCACACAGACACACACTCTGAGATGCCTCAAACACCACAACCCAGATCGCTCGTCCTGAATGAGGATCTTAAAGACCTCTTCCCAACCACCTATTAAACAGCTTAGAGGCATATAATTGTCAGCCAAATGCTTCTCTTCAAAATGGGTTTTTAAAAGCCACATTGTTCCTCTCTGCCACCAAAGGTTGAGTAATCCTGAGGCTTAAGCAGCCGAGAAATGGTCCGTCTCATTCTGTTTTTCTCCAGCTAATAAAATCCTTCCCTTTATGAATACCCCTGCTTTAATTGTTTGACATTAATGCTAATCAAGCTTTTGTCTTTCATTGTAGCTTCTCTGCCAGACTTACAAGTATCTCTTTCACATTTCCCCTCTGTTCTTCTTGATACTTTTTTAACACACTTTTTTCAAAGATTTGTATAGGAAGATATTTCTTTGTGAAAAAGAGGGCAATAATAACTAGTGGTAATTATAGAACATTTAGTAAAGAATATGAGGAGGGCAAACAGATGCTGTCGTGATGAAATGAGGAGCTACATTAGTATCCAGAGTTGAACCTAATTACATTTGTGGAAAACAATATCGGACAAGAATCAATCAAGGAGTCCTGTGGTCATTGCTAATCTGATTTTATTAGTGTCCTTATTGCTCACTCATGGATCTAGGAAAAACGGAAAAAAGAAATTAGCTGCCGACTTTCTCCGATGGTCTGCTTGTTTTAATTGGAGAGATGACAAAACAACTGCTCTGGAAGTCTTGATATCTGGAAGATAATTTAAGGGTCGGAGTACAAACAAAGTGAAGAGAGAGAAAAAAAAGCCACTCGCTCCTTAATTAAAAAATGTTGGTCTCCTTCCTCCCTGACCGGACAATTACCACATTAGAGACCTATTAACCGTATCAACGCAGGCAGAAAGAGACAGAAGATTCTGCCTCTAATAATGCAGGATTGTGAGTAGGAACCCAAACGAAGACATTTGGTTGATTAAACTATGTAGATATAAGCATGATCTCTTTGTTTCAATGTCTTGGTTAGCAGACTAATTAGTTTCTGTGCAAAATGCAAAAATCCGGGGTTTCTGGGGGCATATTATATATGAATTTGTAAATGTTATCACTATTTTGTTATGTAATTTGGTGCAAAAGCTAAAGCTACTTGTCAGTTTATATTTCTTGTGTCTTCCTAAGAATCAAAGCAGTCCATTTGTTCTGGACGACTCAACAATGAGACTTTTTTCTTACATTTCCATTAAGGCAAGTGCACCTCAAACACTGTTATTTCTATCACGGAGAACTTAAACCAAATAAAACGATTTGAGAGATAAAAATTGTTCAATTAGCTTTCATTGACGCAAAGTGATTGGTGGAAATGAAATCAGGGCTCTCCTGCTGGATCTCCAGGTCGAGGATTAGTAAAGAACGTGATTGGTTGCTCGTCCCTCCGAGAGTCGTACAAGTGCTGGTCCATATGGACCCCTCTGACCCCTCCAGCCTCTTCATACTCCCAACTCCATGGCTCCATTTAGCAAACACAAGCTGCTAAAGGACTGCTAAGTTGTACTTCAGCGGTCCTCCAGTCCAATCACTCATTTACCTGAAGTGATTTTATCACTCTCCAGAGATAATCATGGAGAGTCTGACACAAAGTGCTGGGTTATTGAACTGACAACAAACAATTAACAAAGTTACAAACCTTGTCCATGTTCAGGCTGTGTTCAAAGCATCTTAATAAGGTATTACTGGGGTGAGTTTGGGGCAGAGAAATGTGCTTTATTTAGATGCTATGATGTAAATAAATACTGCAGAGTTAAAACTAGACATTAGTCTCTAAGTAATGGACGGTGGATATCCTCTCCAGATGGATTTCTCTCTGTCAAGTAGCTCTAAAAGGTTTTGGGATTTGTGGAGTGGGCATGGCAACTGGTTTTTGCATTTTTGGTCCTGCACTCGCAGTGGTTGGTCTGAGGGGAGATTTTAAGAGGGGAATTATCTGGAATGGAAAGGGAGGAATGAAGGCGATTTGTGTGTGTATCTTTGTGTGTGAGTCTGTATGAGAGAGAGAGAGAGAGAGAGAGAGAGAGAGAGAGAGAGAGAGAGAGAGAGAGAGAGAGAGAGAGAGCGAGCATGTGTCAGTGGTCTCTTTGGTCAGTGTGCAAAAAACCCACAGAGGGGCCTGAACGCATGGACCATTTTTGAGAAGGCTGCCTGCATCAGCTTTGCTCAGATCTCCCCTAATCCTTCCCACTTGAACCTTAGTCCACCACAAGCTGCATGCCAACAGATTAACACAATACGCAAAGATAATTCACCCGGCCCTGGACTGACAGTGATCTCGCAAATCTCTGAACGGCCAAGGGAAGATACCTTCCCAAAACCCAGATTAAGTCCACAGATCTGAAGCCTTAGACCCTCTTAGGGCATATATTAGCATTACTGCTGGATGCTTTATTTATATATTTATCTTATTTTAAAAAGAGATAATGCTGCCTGGTCAGCTTGAGTGTCACAAAATCTGCCTTGGGTAGGATGGAGGGATGAGATCATATCCCAGATTGAGGGAGCAAGAGTGGGAGGTGGAGAGAGAAAGAGAGGGAGAGCTCTGTGTAATCCATATTATATGATGCTGAGAGCGAGGGAATTGTTTAAGAAGCTCTTTGTTGTACCCTTTTTGGAAGTGTCATTTGGGGATGGGATGAGGGCGGCCGTTTCTGTCACAGATTATGCGATTTCAATTAAGAGGTTTAAGATTGAAGATTGGAGATTTATGATTTCTATTTTCAAAGGATGTAAAATTAAGAGATTTAGATAGGAAGGAGAGAGCGAGTGAAAGAGAGCAGAAGACAGAAGAGATACAAGTCTTAATACAACACTCACAATATGAATTTTGGAATTGCATTTTTAAATAGAACAGGACGATGGATTCCGTCACTGATCTTTTACAGTAATACAGCATATGCCAGTTTAGAGGGCAGCAGTGAGTACAGTGACCAATCACTGCACATATGGTTATGTGAGTATTTAACCTTATTGCCAGACTAGGACACTGATATAGGATGATTTTGAAACACCCTGGACTATGACAGTAAAGTTTTTTTACTTCCAATGCCAACATTTTGTCACATTCATGCTTTCTACAACATATGCACATATATCAATTTTGGTATCGATAAGGACAGAAAAAATCATGTTTGCAGTCAAATGGTCATTTTAGAACACCTGTGACCTTTGACAGGGCGTGCAGGTCGCATTCAATCTGTCTTTAGCCCTGTGTGAATCATTTGAACGAGGCAAGTCCACCAACACAGCAAATGCGAACGCAGAGGACTCAAAAATCTCAGGGTTGTCCGTCAAAAAAGCTGAACCTGGCTCAACGTTTGCCGCAACACAACATGACATCATCTGGCAAGGCCAATAAAATAAGTGCAATCGTGAGTCGTAAAATCCAGTGTCAAGAGTATTATAAACCTCTGCGCAGTGTTTTGGCGTCTGCTACGCCTTAAAACCCATGGATCTGTTACTCAAGCCGGCTGTTCTTGGTCTGAAGGTCACACTAAACATGCACCACCCCAATATCAAACCCTTCCCATCCACCTTGCTACATATCAGGCACATGACTCCCTGCATTCTGAACACTGGCATTGGACATAAATTGTGATGCAGCATCATTCAGTGTGGACATATTTGCAAGGATACTGGGCTTGAATATTGTATTAACACAGATCTATGTGAAAATATCCCTAACTCTCCTGTAAAGAAAAGCAAAAGTATGTCTGGGGTTTGTTCACACACACACACACACACACACACACACACACACACACACACACACACACACACTTGCACATTAGCTAAATAGACAACATCCAATTTGAAAAGCCCCAATTTGCATCTCCACTCCCTTAACTCATAACTCTTTTTTATTTTTTTTGAGGAAAGGGTGGGAGGGGGGGCGAAGTTGCCAAACTCCTTCCCCATTGTGTGTTTCCCAGTGTGGTGCTGGGATAGTTTGGAGAGCTTGCTGTGTTCCCGCGGCGACAGACTGCGGCCCCTCTCTGCTGCGCTCAAGGGCCCTTGAGGCGGCCATTATCTGGACGCCCGCCTCGCTGAGGCATATGGGTAATTACTGAGCTAATAGAGTGATGGAGGGAGAGGCAGGAGCCTAGGCCAATTAGATGATGCATTAGTGCTCTGTCTTTTGTAAGCACCTAATGTGTGGGGAAAGGATGGGGTAGATAGAGAAAACGTGTCATTTCTGAAGGGTCAGGATCCTTGAGCAAATGCAAACAGTCTCTCTCTCTCTCTCTCTCTCTCTCTCTCTCTCTCTCTCTCACGCACACACACGCACACACGGGACTCACTTGCGCACAGTAGCTGCACACACATTCACACAAGCGTGTATGCGCAAACACATGTAGACACTGAGACCACATTTGCACAATTGCACTTAGAGTGTACCACACACATTACTGCGCTTTGTTTTGCTCTTTTCTCTAAGTGTCTGAAGAGTGTGAAGTCGTAATTATTGCACACTCTGGCTCTACCTCATGCCTGCATGCGCACAGACACACATAAACACACACAAACCAAATGCAGATGAGTCCAAATAAACGAGGAGACCCTGCCCAGTCTATTGAGGTCTGCTATGAGAATCCACTCCATCAATTACATTAAAGAGGCTGCCTAATGATGGCCACAGCTGTAATCACGCTCAGCTGAAGCATTTTACACCCCGCTTCTTTGTTTTCACCTATTATCATCTATACCACAAAGGCGAGAAATTCTATCTCAAGCATCGGCACAGTGTTTTGAGTTAAGAATGTGCTTTTTGTCATCATCCAGTTTTGTGAATCAGTGTTTTGGCAGTTGCAGCTGGAGTCACTGAAGTTGGCAGGCAGCGGGAGCAACAGAAAGTTTTCAATTTGTTGCAGAGTTTTCGTAACCTGACTCCGCCAGATGGATTGCTTCGCATTTGCTCGGCATATCCATCTGGGAACTTTCCGTTGGAGAACTTTTGGGAAGGGGCGAAAATACTGGTTAGCTGATTGGATAAACCATCTGTCTATCACCACCTATGTTGGTGGCGAGATCAGGACAGTCTCACGAGGCTAGAGTTTTCCCCCTCCAGTTTTTCACTCTCACAGGTTGCAGCGTTTAGAAGGTTTTTGGATGTCAAAGTAGAACTTCAGAGTAGATTTACTGTCAGAATCTTTCTTATTCAATATGTGCTGAAACTGTAATTTCCCTCAACGTCGCTATGGCTAGATTTACACTATAATTATCACAGTAAATTGTGATCTTGACCTCTACCAACTTTTGAAAACAGCAAGGACTGAGTCACTCATTATGAGTGCCAGTCTTTCTCAGCACCACAAACATGTTCTCTTAAATGTCCATGTCATTAACTTAATTATTATTCCACCGTAAAATTAGCATCAAAACAGTCTCATCAAAGGGTGAACACAGCCAGGACTTTATTGCTGGACTAAAGTGTATGATTAACACTCAAAAAACGACTGCATTGTTACACTTGCATTGCATTGTAACAATAACTCCAAGGTCCTTTGCTTTCCTCTCCATGTTGCCTGACCGAGGTGGCCGGCCACTTCAATATCAACCCCACAATTACAGACATACAGAATGTATGTGTTTTAGTGTGACGCTGAATATTGCACAAAGCATTGTTATTCATTCAATCCCAACAGATGAAACTGTAATAGCCATGTATTATTATTCCCTATCAGAAATAGCAGCTCTCATTATCAAACAAAAGACTATTACTGATATCATTATCAAAAGGGGAAACGGAGGGGGGAGGGGGGTTCTATAGCTTTCAGTGTTTAAATAACTTTGTTTTACAGTTTGCTCTTGTCGTGATTGGCATGTACTTTTCATATATATATATATATATATATATATATATATATATATATATATAAAAAAACAGGTCAGCTTCACATTTTTGACCTTGTTGCTGCTGAGTGACAATGTGTGAAGTTAGTGGGCGATTATTGTTAATGGTGAAGCCACGGCTCTCCTATCATGTGGTTTTTGTTTTATCGTGGCTGTGGAAATACCTTAATTGCTCCTAATTCAAGCTCATCTTTGATGAGTAGAAGAGGGGACAGGGGTAAACTCAACTACGCTTGCATTTTCGCAGATGCATTGATCTTTTGTGCAGGCAGGCGTAGCTTCAGGGAGGTTCAAAGACATTCCCAGATTGAATCACCTTGAGGAGCTGCCTTCAGGCGGTCTTGGCTCCGCTCACTCACAAATGAAAGCGGCACACGGATGGAAGCTGGTATGAAAATATGTTTTAAAGACCCTTGAAAAGATATTGTGACCGCTGAACACAACCTCAGCCACAACGGCATGTCTGATTAATGCAAATATTCTCAAGTATTTGAATTCTGATTGCAGACAACATGTGGAGAACCAGATCATGAAGTTCAAGTATAGCTGTTAAGTTGCAGAGAAGTAGCCATAAATATGAACATGGGTAACTGTGGTTCTTGTAAAGCAAACATCTTATATTAACATAAGGTTTTCAGAAATGACGTTCTTTAAAAGGGAAATTCTGATTTTTTAATAGTAGTAGTTTTGCCATCACTCCTGTCAGTAATAATAAGATTGTACAACCCAAGTCAACTGATCTGGGAAGTCAGACAGGATGTTGCTGTGTTCCCTGATTCCAGCTACTTATTTACTGGTTAAGACAATGTTATCATAACCAATAAAAAATATGGCTAAATCTAAAAAAATAAGACCTAAGCTTTAATTTATCCACCTTGCGTACGCACAGTTTTATGCGTAAACATTGTGTTCACTCATTTACCAGTTTCTTTTTGTGGTTGTGAAGTATGTACATTACAAATATTTCAGACCAGGTGTACCAACAAACCCCTAGTGATACACAAGTGCAATCACGGTTAAATTACAGACACAAAATCCCCAATTCTACTCTCAACCATGCAAGTGTATCAGCAACTACCTTTCCTGCTGTTAATGCCTATATTATGTCTCTTATCTCTAGCACTGCATCACTGAGCATCAGTGGCTTGATACAGTATAAGACATCCAGAAGATCTGTTAATGACATTCAATTGTAATCAATCTGCATTATTACCATATGGTGCCATATGTTTCATGGGATTTTAAGTTTATATTATTTATGGTCCTCATTTTCTTTGCAATAGCCATTTGATGTATTTACGTTCTGTAATTACCTATCTATATTGTAGTTTTATTGGTAGTGGTGGAGTCCGCCATACCAAAGATCACAGGAAATTATACAGCATGTAATCCAGCACAATTGCATTTCATTGATAATAAGGATGTTCTTATGATTGTGATTATTGTGGCCAAAAATATCACGGTAAATGGTATTATCATGATAATCATAAAACTTTTCTTTACAGTTTAGTTTAGCTGGATTATATTTAGTACTGTGGTGGTCCAGGGTTCTCAACTACAAACTACAGACAGACAAACAGAGACAAAGTTTGACATCATACAGAATATTTATAGGTAAAAGGGTAGCAATATTTGAACCAATCCCCGGTCTGTGTAGTATAAATGTGTGTTAGAAAGATTTACATACTTTACATAAGCCTAACACGCTGTGCAAATACTGCTCAGCAAACAAGACGGTGGGTTTCATCCCCCTGGTTGTTAGTGATACAACTGAGTAACGGACTCTGGGACAGTCGAGCCGAAAACAAAACACATGCTAATGTGTGACCTGCCTCTCGAGTCTCACCTCCTGCGATAGAGAACCATAGTTCTCAAGTACAGCCAACCTGGTCCTTAATCTATCAATGGGAGGCCCTCCTCTCCCAACATTCAGACACATAACCATCCTTAAATCCTCCAGACAGAGAGCCCTCTCCCTTCCTCCTGAGCCCCCCCTCCGACCCTCCACCCACACAGTGGCCTCTGCCCTGGGTAAGACCAGTCCCCATCTCCTCTGGGCTGAAGGGCCCTTCAGACGTCTACTGAGAAAGAGCAGAGGGGTGAGAAAGAGAGGCAGAAGAGAGAGCAAAGAACAGAAAACACTGGAGAAAAAAAGAAAAAAGAAATGACAGAGAGGTGTGAAAAGAGAAAGATTGAAGGAGGAGGTAAAGGAGATGAATATTGCATCGGGCCCCTGAAGGTTATGGCTATAGTTCATGTTGTGTATTAATGTGTGGAGCGCTGGTATTCTCTGTGATGCTAATCTCACTGTTTCTTTGTTGTGTTGGCTGGTGTCTGCTAGTTTCACATACACTCATCTCTCCCTTTGCTTTCTTCTCTTTATGTGCTCCCTTTTGGAGTGGCCGATCAGAGGGAGTAATAGGGGGTAAACAGTGCTGTTGTCTAAAAGGATCACATTTGAATAACTAATACATTGTTAGCATTAGCATACATTAATTATTCAGCCCTGCAAAGGTGCGAGCCATTTTCCAAATAAGCCTCAGTTGTTTTTTCAGTCGCTGTTTACAGAAGGAATGCTTCCAGGAATCAGGACACATGAAAGAAAAAAGGAAACTGTTAAAAGAACCTCCTCATCAGTCCTGTAGACCCCGGGGCTTAACAGTGCAACGTCCGTCCTTGTTTCACAGTTTCTATGCAACAATCAAAGAGGAAAATTTCAGTGGTGTGGCAAGTGCTGAATAGTCAGCAAGCTGTTTTTTTTTTTTTTTTCAGTTTCCTCCTGATTACTTTATCGGTTTGAAATCTTGGATGGGAAGAGAAATTGTGAGAGCGAGCCGAGCCAGAATTTCCTGGATGTAGCATATCTCTCAAGTCTCAGTTGGTGTGGATGGAGGAGAGGAGGGGGATCTCCTCCTGCGTGTTTATCCACAGTAATCAGGAGTCTGTGGCGCAGGAGCGAAGGCTTGGCAGTGGGGGGGGACCCTGCCACATTTTAGAGGAATGAATAGAAATGTGCCAAGCCTGGCAAACCAACACTTTAGACACAGCATCCTTTCTGATTTGGTCAAAACTTTAGGAGGGAGAGAGAGGGAGAGAGAGAGAGACATTGAGACTGTTAATCTGGAGCAAACTGGACCGATGTTTCAGTTTTGTTGTGTTGTTTTTTTTCTTCTTTTTTTTCTTCTCACCGCCCATGAACTTTTGCAGCAAAGCAATGGGGAGAAACAAAAGAAGCCGTTCGGGGTTGACAAAGAGGAGAATAGATGGTATGCGAACGACAAGCCGCCATCTGCTCTGGAGGACGACCAAAATCTTGACACACTTCAGCAATCCCACAATCCCCTGCTCCAGGAGCGTTCCAGGCGCCCCATTCATACTCTCCCCTTCACTCCCAGAGTCTGTGTGATTTCCCCCTTTTCTCTCCTCCTCAATTAAGTCATTAATTCCTTTCTTCACCCCCCTCTTAATGACCACAGAGCCACAAACAAGCCCTGGTTGCTTCCTATTGAGGCCCTGTGATTGGGCATAATTGCTGCGAGGGCCTAAATATGGGGAAGCCGAAACGAGGGAGGAGGGAAGCATTGTTTTTTAGCGGAGGCGAGGAGGAGAGCAGAGATGAAGATGCGCATTAGTTGGGACCCTTCCTCTCTTGACCTGCTCCACATTAGTGTCAGTGAACATTCGGCTACCTGAGACTGAGGGACGATGAAAATGAATTGAACGAATCAGGACTGAAAATGGAAAATGATAGAATTTAGCTTCATAGAAAACACAGGGGACTGCATACATTTCCATGTTAAACAGCGGATCCTTTGTCCACCTCCTAATTATTATGACACATCATGTCTTCATCATGCAAGTTTCAAGACTGCCATGTGTTGAGTGCTTCAGGGGGAAAGGTGCTTTTGTTGGCAGCAAAGAAAACCATATTTTAAAACTAACCCCATGACTGCAACATCCATTAAAAGACCAAAAATGTGTTAGATCTTTGTAAAGATGTGCTTTTTAGGGCTTTTTTTGTTGCAAGATGTGTGAGAAAATCACCTGATATATACATGGCACCCAGCATGTCTTTTTTGCAATCCCACTACATTGTTTCAGGCAGGCAAGCTCCAGTTTTTGGACTGGAACTCGGTCCAGTTAAAGGAAGATTCAGGATTGGTTGTGACTGGTGCTGGCTCACTGCATACAGCTAACATCTAATGGCTTCTAGCTAGCAATGTCCACCAAGGATGCCCTCCAAGAGAGAGGGAGTCCAACATTCCACACTGAAATCAGCCGTCTTGTTTGGCTGATTGTGCATTATGTGACCATCTGCAAAAAAAAAAATACGTAAGTGCGTTGTTTGTGTGTGTTGTCGGGCATGGTCAGAGGGTGGGGTTGGAGTAGCTGAGGGATGTGAAGGGAATTTAATAACACATTTTGGGGATAAATGCATTTTTGAAATACTCACAGATTGCTTCATTTATAGATGTTGAGAAGTAGAAACAGAGAGAAAAAGAGAAACAGCGGGAGAGAGGAACAGATATAGTAAATCTCCAGATTAGAGATTAGCCATAGTAGCAGATTTAAAGGGGTGTCTGGTCCTCGGCCAGCCTGCTCAGGCATCTATCTGGCTTCTGCTGGCCAGGCCTGCCATGGCCCTTCTAAGTAGATCACTCAACCCTTACTGGGGACACCATGTTACCACTGTTATCTTCTATGGTCTCTCTTTCTTTCTCTCTCTTCCTGTTGTCGCTCAGCTCTCAGAACAGGAGACAAAAGGTACTGCTAGAATCAGACAGAGGATGGGGCGGATGGAAAGCATTTTGTCCACCCTTCCTGGCTAGAACTCCAGGCATTTTGGGCCCTTTCACATGATTTCCCCCATCAAAATAAAACACCAAAGCCTCCTCGCTAATGTCCAGATCAGAGGAGCAGTTAAGCATCACCACCGACAGCTCAGTTTGCTGGTTTCGGGAGGGGTGGAGGGGATGGAGAAAGGCGGTAGAGGGGTATTTACTCCTTTTTAATATGTAATGGTGAGTGTGGGTTTTTGCGTGATTCAATGAGCGATGTTCCCCTTGGCCTAATGATTATCTTTGATATTTTTAGGCCCTGTAAGCAGTTCTTATTGGGAACTAATTCCTGTTTTTACATGGGTGTAAGTAATCTGCTGTAATCGGCACATTCACCAAAACACACTCACATATGTATGCACAGAAAAGCAGTGGGTCAAATAACTATTACACACACTGGTCATGGTGTAAATCCCATTGAGGCTAAGCTTTAGGGGTTGGGCACAGGGGGTGGCTCCAAAGGTAAGAGGTTAAATATGATCTGTGGGAACTTTTACCGCCTCAGTCATTTAACCCCTTTAGATCTTTTTAATCGGTTTTAAAATATGTTCAAACAGACATTTTGGGCATCTGTTTACTTTCCAAATCTCTTGAGCATACAAGCTCATTGTCAACAGCTGGACACAACTGCAAGTGCACTGATCCAGAGACTTCATTTAAGTAACATTATATTTTAGAATTATCCGCTGTGCATCATGCTCTAACAAAAAATGTGTTTAATGATAAGCACAGCTGCAAATGTATCTCATAAAAAAAAAACGTTGAGGGTGAAACATCAGGAATATTCCATTACTCTATTCAAATTATATTTTTAAAAGCTCAGGGTATTTCACACTTTTGACAGAGCCTCAACAAAGACTGAGCTGCTATATCTTGCCCTGCATTATTCTTCTCTAAGCTGCTTACAACCCAGTTGTGGTCTGATACAGAGATGAAATCTTGGAGAGGCGTGTCTCTGGACCCAGGAAGCGGTGGCCACTGATTGAAGAATAGAACTCTTGGATGGAGGATGTGCTCTGGGGGTATCACACACACCCCAAAAGACGACGAGACACAATGAGAAATCACAGCTCTTTCACTTTCCGTCCATCTGCCCGCCATGAAGCGTGCTCAGTGTGTGCCACTTGGCTTAATTCTGTCCCATCAGCGACCACAAAAGCCCTACAATCCAATCGCAGGGATCAGACCTGGGCCAAGACCATGAGACGGGGAGCCAAGGAACCGACCAGAATCAACAGCCCATTCTCCCAAGATATCACACACACACACACACACACACACACACACACACACACACACACACACACACACAATAAGGGGACAAGAAGAGACAGAAAAGAATATGGAGAGAATGGTATAAGTATGTACAAAAAGTGAGGAATATTACCACCTTTAATTCTAAACTCCAACTCTGCATCCAGAAAATGGATGAAGAGATGACAAAAGTCAAACAAAACGAAAAGTTAACATATGTTACAGCTCGTATGAAAAAAAGCCAGGAGATCACGGTATAAAGATGAGGGCATCTCTCTCTCTCTCTCTCTCTCTCTCTCTCTCTCTCTCTCTCTCTCTCTCTCTCTCTCTCTCTCTCTCTCTCTCTCTCTCTCTCTCTGTGTGTTAATTGTGTGAGAGCAGGTCATCAGTAGCAGTGCATTAGAATAATGGAAATAGATGGCAGAGACCTACGGATGGCAACACAAGCCATCTTCCCTATTTGCATGGCTGTGTGCTCTGGGACAATTATGTCATTATCACACACACCTCTGTGTGTCTGTGTGTGCGGGGTGACAGGTGGGCAAATGAAGCTACTAAGTGCCAAGGAAATCTGAACTCACACTCTTTCACTTTCTCTGTGGATTTTAAAAAGTCACTTTTAACAGTACGTTCAACTCAGAAAACTCAAATTACTCTCCAAAAAATGGGATCCCTGCAAAGGTAAAGTTTTTTTCAACCTCAAAAGGAATACTTTCCAAGAGTTAGATGAGAAGTTCGGTTCTACTCTCATGTCTCTTCGTTAAATAGGAAGCTGGAAACAGCAGGCAGTTAGATTAGTTTAGCAAAAAGACTGATAGCACAGAAAAACAGCTACTGTGCACATAACCCCTGGTAAAACCAAACTTATCATTTTTAGACTTTAGTGTTTTTGTACAGATTAAACAAACAGATTAAACTTGTTAACTGATGAGCTTTAGATATGCTGATAGTTGAAAGCTTTCTACCTCTGGAAAGAGCAAGGCTAGCTGTTTCCAGTCTTTATGCTAAGCTAAGATAACTGGCTGCTGGTTGTAGCATTTAATTAATCAGACAGATATGAGAGTGATAGCCATCTTTTCATCTAACTCTCTGCGTGAAAAACATATTTTCTAAAATGACAATTTATTCCTTTAACTTAAAATAAAAAAAATCATTGTACTTTCACTTTTGTAGAATGATTGAGTTCACGCCAGAAAGTGGACTTTCTCCAGAGAACATAAAGCTTTTGTCAGCCGTTAAAGTCGACAGTTCTCACAACACGCCATGAACTGAACCCAAACGGAGGGGAATTCCCATCGTAGCCTAAAGTCTCTTCCACCCATCACACTGTGACCCTGCCAGGCTATATAGGGATCCAGACATGGCCTTCCTCCGTTTCCAGGATGTTGGTGAAAAAGCCCAGAAAGGCAAAAGAAAATAGTAAAAACTCATCAATGACAGCATTTTCCCCCTTTCCTCCTGTTCCTCCTCCACCCCTGAAATGGGTGAGGCCATTCAAAAGTAATGAGACCTCATCAGGGACCCCAGACTTAAGATAACAGTGCAAAGAGAAGAGAGGGGTGACCTTTGGCTTCAACAAGTGTCCTGTGCCTCCGCTGTACACGGTTGACACTTCCTGTACTCATCAAGACAGGGAAGAGAAGGCCACCTGCTAACCATAGACCGTCACCTCTCTCATGGCAGACGTGGGGTGTGTGTGTGTGTGTGTGTGTGTGTGTGTGTGTGTGTGTGTGTGTGTGTGTGTGTGTGTGTGTTTCTGCTCTATTCCTACTTAGATTTGATCCCACTAAAATAAGTAATAACCTGTTGAAATCCCCACCAGCCGCAGGAAACATACAAAGTACATGTTTTGATGGTGGCAGCCGGATCATAGTGCCATCTGAATTTAAAATTTTTCTATTGACGTGACAATTCTGAGCAGTTATGAGCATGGACAACAAGAGGCCATTAAATCCATCAGCAGAGTCTTCAGGCTGTTTCGGTAGCGTAAGAGATGTTGGACAACATGCATTTATCTCACTAGCAGCAGGCATTGTGGAGAAAAGGTGCGAGGTCTTTTTTTTTCTGTGAAACCTCTTAGCGTCCCATAATCAGGAGTGATAATGTGTCTCATTCTATGCTAATGTGTGTGTTTTACAGCAATCAGGCGACAGGTGATGATAGCACGCGCTGAGAGATGTTCTGCTGAGCGCATGTAGCAGCGGGTGTGTGTGCGAGCGCGCAAGTGTGGACGCAAGGCACCATTAGTGACTTCCCAGGTCCTCTTTAGGAATACAATGGGTGGCAAAATTGCTTTAATGGAAAAAGGCTAATGTGAGACGCACACACATACACACGTACATACACATGAACACACCGCCTTAGCAAATCACTCAAGCCAGTGAGAGGTAGAAAAAGGGAGGATATGATCACTTACACTTGAAAAAATAGAGATGGAGGAGAGAGAATAGACAGCGAGGAGAGATTTGGTGCTGCTCTTCTTCCACTTGCACATGCTTCAACCCACTAGAGTCAGTAGTTTTCCAAAACAGAGGCATAGATTCTCAAGTTAAGGTACAGAGGGGTTTTTTCTATCCTTTCTACCATCCTTAAACATGCAGGTGTGATTTGTGTAGAGAGATAGGAATGGAAAGAGAGGAGGAATGGCTGTTTAGAGTTAGATGTAATGAAATCTATCCATTGTTAACACCAATGGCCATTGCTACCTCACATTTTCATGTCCCTTTTCCTTTTTTTGTGTGACATGCATACATGAAAACTCTAGAAATGTAGTATATCAAATGTAGACTCAATTAAGATGGATAAAATGTTCAGCTACCATCAACACAATGTCAGGCCAAATGAACAAAGTGAAACAAAACAATTATTGATCAGGCTAATTTTTTCTTAGACTTGACAAAACACTTCTACAGCAACAGAAGACCTAAATGTTTCCACAGTTTGGTTTGTACTCCACATGTCTAGTAAGCGAATATTAAAATGTGTAAAATTGTCATTAAAAAAAGTTGTCACTGGAACTTTCCTGCACATGGTCTGGGAGTGTGAACAGGTGCATGAGTTCTGGAATAAAACAACATCAATAATATCTGATGTGATAGGATGTCGAATTCCTACTGACCCGGTTTGTTTTGTTACTTAATGACGACTCTAAATTACACCTGCTTGGAAGACAGAAGAAAGTTTGGCTAGCCGGCTCAACCGCAACCAAGAAAATGATAGCTCAACGCTGGCTCCCCCCCACTCGCTTTGTATAAAACAGTGGTTGGCGTATTTTCTAGACATAGTTATGCTTGAGCTCTCTACAGCAAGGATTAACAAAGCCAAGTCATCGACTATAGACCTATGGAAAAATGCAGCAGCACAAGTATCAGTCCTAATGACCTCAGCATCACAAGAATTAGAGGAGAGTGACTAGGCAAGGTGTGATTTCTGTTTTTGCTTATTTGTTTGTTTTTGTTTTCCTTGAGACCGCAGAGGGTGGGGGGTGGTTTTTGTTCTTGTTCAATTATGTTTGTCTGTTCTGTATGTTCAACAATATAATAATAAAAAAAAATTGTCAACACTTTTTTCCCCTCTGCTGTGTCCTTTTCGTCCAAAATAGAAGATATGTGTCAGATGAGTAAATTGAATGTGGCTCCAGTAACCGGTTTTAACACCAGCTGCCGACTGCCGGGTCATCATGGCCTGAAAATCAACTGAAGACAACTGACTGCATTAGCATATCTTCAACAAACAACTCACGCTCTCTTTTCTTTGAGAGACAGGTCCACACACAGACACACACACACAGACACACACACACACACACACACACACACACACACACACACACACACACACACACACACTGCTCGGTAAGACAAGGCACGTCCCTCCTTTGCTTCTAAATGGTCTCATCTGTGCCCTGCTCAAGGCTGGCATGGCCTGCAGCATCTGTTTGACTGCAGGCCATGCCATAAGGTACCAGGACTCCAAGGATCCTTCACACTCCCTCAAGAACACTGCTCTACACCTCGCTAACCCCACCCTTTTACCCCCTCTCACCCACTTCACCCTCATGATATGATATCATGCAGTCCAGCTAACTCTGTGGCCTCTGCTTATTGCTTCCCAAAACTAGCTCTTGTCTCCTCTCACCCTCACTTTGGTCCTACAGCTTCTCCACCTCCCCTGCCACATCAAAGTTACACTTCCAGCTGGTTCCCTCTTTCCATTATTTCCTTAATCTCATCTGGCCCTATCCTTTCTCTTTTCCACCTCCCTTACACGCCTCCATCCTCACGTCGTTTCCGTCTAATGCCCCCCTGTCAGGATGTGTGAGATGTCATCTACCCCCCTAATCTGCTGCCCCTTTTTCCCTAGCCCCCTCTCCCTCTGAACCTCTTCCTTTGCTCTCTCCCCTGAGGGTGAGTGAGATGTCGTCTGGCTGGGACTGCAACTGTAAAGGCTGTGTGTTTGTGCGTGTGTGTGTGTGTGTGTGTGTGTGTGTGTGTGTGTGTGTGTGTGTGTGTGTGTGTGTGTGTGTGTGTGTGTGTGGTAACAGAGTGTGTCTCATCGCCAAGAAGACTTGGGCCTCGGAGGAACAGACAGATTAGCGGGTAGATTCTAGCTCCCACGGCGTTCAAGCTGCATTCCCAGGAACGTTTCCTTAACAAGCATCCCATTCCCCTCCAGGTCGCCCACGGCAACCACACAACCCCAAACACAAGGAGAGGAGAAAGTGATCTGATGGCACTCTCTCTCTGTTATTTTCCTTATCTCTCTTTTCTTAGCGGGATAGTCAAATGCCTTTGCCCCTGAGCTGCAACCGTGAGATGTTTCTACATGTGTGTATGTTTTTGTGTGTGTGTGTGTGTGTGTGTGTGTGTGTGTGTGTGTGTGTGTGTGTGTGTGTGTGTGTGTGTGTGTGTGTGGCAATAACAGGAGCCCCTGCTGAGGCCTCTTCAAGCCTCAGAGTGGATGAAGGGAGTGAGAGGGGAGAAAAAGAGGGAGGGAGGATAAAGGCCTAGAAGTAGATACAGTCAGGGGGAGGGGGAGTAGGGGAGGGTGGTCTTATGACAGAGGGGGTCTGCAGCTAACAAGCGGTGTGGAGCCACAGAAGGTGTGTGTAGCCGAGCGTGAGGAAACAGTTGAGACAGCACAGGCCCACTGAGATGACCGTGGAGCTAATGCTATGTTAGTGAGCTGCTAACGGCATGCCTGGGCCCTGGCACACCGCCCTTCCACACAGATCACAGAGGCCCACAGCACAACGAAAGGAGACACCTCAGGTCTGGGGGGGAGGTATTACTAGTGACACGTCTTTTTGGCACCGGTTGGGACTCCTTTACCATCTGAGCCTTTTGTATCATGACTCACATGCAGGCATGTGGGTTATATAAAGAGACCCCTAAATCCAATGTGGCGGGAAAGGTGAGGTAGAACAACGCTCAGAGGAAGAAAAATAACTGGCACTTTGAATCGAGGTATACAGAGGACGCTTAATGCAGCAAGGCACCTTGGGTAATTTGACTTGAAGGGAGTTGAAACATCTCTCAGGGTTAGCAGGCATTTAAGCTGCACTTAGTCTCTCTCTCTCTCCCTCTTTCTCTTTTTCCCTTGAAACGGTTCTCATTAACTGTGTTTAAGAGCATACAATTGAACAAGCATCATTCAAAACAACCACAAATAAACATGTTCAAAAATGTATGTTGGTCAAGCAACAAGAGAGCTGAAGTTACAGGTTTCTAACCATGAAACCACAATTAGAACAAAAAACACAGAATATGCTATGGTATTATATGGAAGCACACCATGGCCTTTTTCAATATGGGTTACTTTGTCTTAAACAGGTGTCACCGATGCACGGTGGAGATCTTGCAAAACTCCTGTCCCAATGATCTGGATGAACTTAATATAATGGTTCCATGCAGTCTAACACGTTTTGTAGTGTCCTTTCCATACACAATCAATCAAGGTTCAATTTATTCGTCCATAAAAACATGGACAATACAGTGCAACCATCCTAATCAAAAAGACAGGAATTTGTACTGTTACTTTACAGAATTGTTAATAGTTTAAAAAACGTATTTAGATAAAAGTGAAGTAGGTCAGTTAAAATGTACTCTGAGTAAATGTTACTACGTTACATTTTTAAAAAGGGAAAGAGGGGGGGTAAACAAAAGCTGTATATGATGATGATGCTATATGATAGACCTATCAATATAGTGCATTAATATGTCAACTAATACATATCACACCACAGAGCCATTATGTCCAAACCAATGATACTAGGCCTATCGGTACAGATCCATTTGACCGTGCGACCCTTCTGTCGCGCCGTGCTCCACTCTATTCCTATAGGTGACGTCAAGCGACTTCAACGTGCATGCAAAGCATTCCGGGAAGGCAGCGCTGCATTTGAAAAAATGCTGTGCGTCAAAAGCTGGCCGATGCCCATCTTTATGCAAATGAATATGTTGAACGCGACGCGACTATCCAGTAGAAGTAGACAAAAATCTTTCAAACTAACCTCTGTCGATCTGAAATGAAGACAGATTCAGCAACTGCATGGCCTACTTCACGCTTAACATGTTTTCAGAAACACGTTTCAGTGAACTATTTTCGTCAACGCGCCGCCATGACACTCTGTTGAAATTCTCGAGCAGCCAGACCCACGTCATGCGTTCGTCCAATCAGTCCAATCCAAACGCTTCAGTCGTGTCGGACAAATGGATCTGTACTGTAAGTATTGGCAGTTTGCAGCCTGAGCGTACAACTGACTATCAAATATAAATATACAACCACCTTCCTCACTATAGCCCCATTAGATTTAACAAGAAAAAACTCAGACAATTAAACAATAATGACCAACATATAACAAGGGGACACCACAGCTGGTGCAACAATCTACACAAAACAAATAACCTGTCATGACTTATAGCGGCAGAATAAAGCATCACCAAGGCAGACAACATGGACATGTATAAACAATATAAACTCCAAAGCAGCTGCAGCCACAAGCACACAGACATATTAAAGCAAAAAGAGAGCTGCACAGTTTTTGCACACAACGCTACATTGCCTAGCAACGTTGACAGTCTCCTCTGGAGAGTAAGAACCATGTACCATGTTTGTTACTCACCTGTTTGAAGGTATTTGGGCAGTCTTGAGCACCACCGTGAAGTCCTCAATCTGCTCCAGGTTTAACTTACCTGCTTGTTCGCTTTTAAAGCATAATGTAACCAGTCCACTCAGCCTCTCTGTCCCAGTATTACCAGTCCACTCAGCCTCTCTGCTCCCACTGCGCTCCTTTAAGATTTCAAACATTATAAACTGAATGAGCCTCTGCAGTCACATCAGGAATTATTGTCACAAACAGTGCACAAACACCTCACTGAAGGTAAAAGTTTCTCAGTGAAGCAGAAGTCACCTGGAGGATTCATAATGAGCATTTAGCATTACTTAGCTATACCCAGAATGCACCTGTTCTTGTAGTAAAGTACTAAAGTAATACATTCAGTATTTTTCAACCTGGAACCTATTTTCCCATGGACTTGTGTCCACTAATAGGAAGAACTTTTTTTTTATATATATATATTGGCCCAGGGTGAGAGCGCTGCAGCTGGTAGTTGCAAAACCACTGCAATGTAATCCCATGGAGCAATTACACACTGTCAATGTCCGTCCGTTAAAAGTGCTTGTTTTTGCCACTGACGGACTCAGATTGTTATTAAGTGTCTGACAACATTATGGAAAGATTATTCTGCCGTGCTTTCGTGTGTAGCTAATTTACCGATGCCAGGTCAACGCAGTAACTTTAGCTAATAGCATTAGCTTACCTCCGCTGTGTCTGCAGCTCTCCACTCTTGGTGCAGCATTTTTCTTTAAGAACATTTTCTTTGATGTGGGATTTCTTCTCATCTTTAGCTGGCAGTTTTCATCCGGTCAAAATGGTTACTGGGCGCAGTGTATGGACTTTATTATACATCCATTGTATGGACTATAGGATCCATTTGCAGCTGTAACATAACTTTAGCCTGTCCCTATCCAAAGGTAATGTCTATGAAGTGTAGCTCGACATTATTATTATTATTATTATTATTATTATTATTATTATTATTATTATTTTACAATTATGATATGCGCAAACAAGAACCATTGTTTTTATTGAATTAACTTTTAGATAACACATCATACGCTTTGGGGCTACTCCCAACATAACAGACGCGCCCCGGAAACTCCTCTCTCCAATTTACGTTCCACACCGCTGTAACGTGAGTACACAATAAACGATGTTGTTACATTAGGGAGATTAAATGTAATTCGTTACTTCCACACTTGCCAGTCAACCAACGCTGAATACTCAAACAGGAAATAAATACCCATACAATAAAACTATATATACAAACACCACTAACTATATTCCATAAAACAAATAAAACTCATTTATTTCAATGTTTACTAATATCATTTCAGTCGAATTTGAATCTTAATTGCCATTCCGTTTGATTTAATTTTTTTCTTCTTTCAGGTATTCAATAAAGATCAAGACGAAGTGATTTTAGGGAAAATAAACAGACTAATAAACACCTCACCTTTTTGTAAAGTGCTTTACTTTTATTTAAGGGTCAAAGGTCATATTTAACCATGCAATCTTTAGGGTGGCTTCATATGACCTCACAGGCCTGTGTTTCTCTCTCAGTGATTCTGTTATATTGTCATGAGGCAGCAAAGCAGAGCATCACAGTATGAAGCCATGCAGCTAATGAAGGTCCTCTGCAAATGGAGGGAGTGTGGTGCACCAGCACACTGCAGGTCAATGACCTGTTTGTAAGATCCCTAAACCCTTAAGGCCAACTTGTGGTTCATTTTGTGGTGTGTGTTTACAGACACTGATTCTGTGACTGCACATGAGATGTCTTGCCCAGTTACCTCATCACTAGTATTGCAGAGCTTCATTTCTGTTCAGTCTAGTGGAGGAGCTGAGGTAAGAGGCAGAGCTGCTTTGTACTATCTGATCAGATTAAGGCGTGAGACAGCCCAAGGCACGAGGGCAGTGACAAGTAGTATTACAGAAGTTAATTAAAGGCAGACCAAGAGGAGATTTAATTAGGTTTTTTTCTATCTGGAGCAGACAACGTTTGCGAAGATATGCAGTATATTGAATCTTATTCAAAGGACCTGAAGATACTAAGCAGGAATATGATTTGCATAATTGGATATATCAGACTCTTTTCCTTACACACACACGTCAGTAGGTGTTATGATATATTTTGAAAAGACACATTTATGCTGTGGGTGGTGGTTGGATTTTTTTCATGGCTCTGCTCTTCTTCTGTTCACAATATTGTTTGGTCATGATCCATACCCTAAGGAGGACACTGGACACCAGCTGGCCTGCTTGTTAAACTACAATACCACATTAACCACTATTTAAAGTAGATGCAATGGGCAAAGAGCTCACAAAATGTATTTTTTGAATGTTATTTTTTTTTAAACAAAACGTAAGAAAAGTGCAATATGCAGGTCCCAATATTGTCCCAAAGATTTCAAGACAAAACATCTTATAATATACAATAGGTAGCAATCAACCGATCATCCACTGAAGATTTTGTTTACACCTTTACCTGTTTCACAGAGCTGTTCACCTGTGCTTTACCATGTGCTGCTCCTAATGCTTTTGACCATGTAGCTTGCATGTGTGCATCTGTCTGTACAGTGGTAAGGATATGTGTGTGTGTGTGTGTATGTGTAGGGGGGGGGGGGAGATAATGAAGAGGCATTGTGTCTCTTCATAATGACATCATGGCTCTGACAGAAGCTGGAGAAGATGCCCGGGGTCTCAGAGCGTAACTCTTCAGCTTGGCGCAAGTGCGTGTGTGAGTTTATGTGGGTCCATCCCTGGGCTATAGGAGTTCTCTTGGGCTTTGTTAACGAAAGTCAAACCGTCAAAGGCAAAAACAAAACCTGACCAACAGCAATATGAAGCAGAGGGCAGGCCATTTGGCTGCTGCCCGCTTGCTGGTGCCTCAGTGTGAAAGCGATGTGTGTGAGGGTTGAGGGAGGCACATTTGAAGAGAGAGAGAGAGGTGGGAAAAGACGACAAAGATAGAGAGAGAGGGAGGTCCAGGAAGTTGCAGAAGTGGTTCAGGGGTCAATTCAGCCTTGCAGGCCTGGGTGACGCTTTCAGGGCTCTGGCCTGTATTGCATCCCGGGAGTCCTTGGCGTGTCCTCTTAATCTTGCCTCTGACCAGACGGATCCTTCCCTGTGGCTTTGTACACACACAAAGACACACACACATAAAACACATGCACCTTGGTTCTTTGTCTGTGTGTGGAGCCAAATAGACAGTGGTGGGTACAAAAATGTAAATATACTTCATTACAAGTCATTTATTCATAATCCAACTGTAAAACTACAGAATTAGTATCAGCAAAAAGTATCAAAAGTAGAAGTACTCGTTTTGCAGATGAGTACCCAGGCAAGTGATATACTACATTACATCATTAATACTGGTGCATTAATGCGTAAGTAGTATTCTGGGCAAGGTGAAGCTAGATTTAAAGACTTACTGGCAGAGTGTGAGGTGAGATGATCATACCACAAAAGGAAAATACTCAAGTAAAGTAGAAGTACCACAAAACTGTAATCAAGTGCAGTACTTACTAAAAATGTATTTGCTTTACAGCACTGCAAATAAAAGTCAGTTTTGAGAGTTTGAGATATTACAATGGTATGTTGTGCTGAACCATTTTATACAACATAAATTTTAGGTTTGTATGATATGATTATATTTAAGTCTATATCAGATCAATTTGAACCATTAATGGAAAAACTTCACGTAAAGCAGCATAAAATACACTTGGAGGGATTGTGAACACATTGAAGGCACATCTCACATCTACGCGGAGTAAGATTGACAGGTTTCTTCTCTGAGCTGAAGTGAACCTCTCGCCCTGAGTGTGTGTGTAATGAGAGACAGGTCCTATGACAAGCACTAATCATCCCATACTCTTGACCCTGTGGCAGTGAGGCTGACACAAGGGGATACACCCTGACAATGCTAACAACTCCCCCGACCTGTGTGTGTGTGTGTGTGTGAATTTCAGGTAATAGAGGAACAAGTTCATGTTCAGTTTGTTTCAAGAGTGTGATTTTTAAGAGACTATTAGGAAGAAAATAATGTTACGTGATCGTATTGATCCACAAAGAAGTAATCGGATTCATTTTTTACATGTTTAAGAAACCAGAGTTCATCTATCCTTTAAGTTCAATTCACATTTTTAGATGAAACCTTTTCAACTGCACTAAGTACATACTGTACTTATTTGTCACATTTCCCAAACAGATTTTCAAATAATCAAGACTTAAAGCTGGTCATACCATAACTGCACCCAAAGAGGGCCCATGTGTATCAATGAGTGCTTTGGGTTCACCATGCTGTGTGTGTGTGTGTGTGTGTGTGTATGGATGCCTCTGTGCTGGCTCATATTACCGTCACGGTGACACTCAGCAGGAGTGACAGCGGCTTTCTAGGAGTATCATCGGTCCTGCTGATAACAGGGGCTGTAGCCTCAGAACAAACACAACACACTCCCAGCTCCTTACACATAATCACTAGATGTTCTTATCCAGGTATGTTTATTGTTATCCAGAGTGCACTGACAGCCCAGTACAGACATACAGCACAGACAAGAGTGAGCATTCAATAGAAAACTGAAAAAACAAATCCGATCTTACTGTGATGTTTATGTCTGATAAAAAGGGTTAATAGGTGGAATATGCACAGTATCTGTCAGTTAACATGTATCATACCGCAGTGGAGTACAACAGAGTGCAGCATCTACAGTGGAGTGATTATCTGTGTATTGTTAGAGAAATGTATTACAATGCGTTTGATATTACAATGTGTTTGATATACTGTATATGCTACAATAATTCTCAAAAGTCTCATCTGTTTATACAGGAAGTGATATATGGCATGTAATGTAACCATGGTAATGTTTACCATATAGATATTATCATTGTAAACCATTATACCATTATAGATATTATTAAATCAGTATTAAGATCTGTGTGGCAAGTTAGCAGATGTGTGTCAGAAATTAAACACAATCAAATAAAAAGGATCTGATTGATGAGGCAGTGAGTGATTGAAAAGTTGGACATAATCAAGGCTTTGAGATCTGGGTGTACTGTTCACTCAGCACAACATCCTTTAAAAAGGTATATTTTTAAGACGTACAATATTTATTGTTCAGTAGATTTATCACAGTATTACATATATTACATAAATCATATTCTTCCATGCAAAAAATGCAGTGCTGTACAGTACAGAGAGTTTCCTCTGTTATTCATAAAAACAACTATCTGTAAAAGGGCTGGTTTCAAATGTGTGGTTCAAGCCCTCCATTCTTCTCTCTTTCTTTCTTTCTTGAATGAAACACACTCACTGCTCATGGAGGGAGAAGGCCCCTTTTTTTTTTTTTAGCTATAATCTATTAAATAATTCAATCCTCATACAACTAAATACTTCACTCAACAACAAAACCATCTCCTATCTAAAAATATTTTGTTTATTCACCTTCTATAGTGTCTCTCTTTTATTGTATATGGGTGCTGGTTGGCAAAAAAGTGTTTTAGGAAATGAGATATATCCGTTTCTATATCAGAGCAACATAAGAAGCTCAACCCGTCTCACTTCCAGCTAATATAAAGGGACTCAGTGAGGAATGATTAAAAATGTTATACGTGGCAACAAACTCAGTGTATTGCACGTGTCTTCAGGAAAGCTGACCTAAGTCTGCGTCAGTTTAAATGGGTTACATACAACTTAATAAATGCAGTGAAAAGACCAAAAATGTCCTCCAAAAAAAAAAAAAAAAAAAAACTCTCACTCATTTTGGCATACAGCTACTGTATGAGTTATGTAAAAGCAACAATGTTGTAGTGGATCGTCACTCAGTACCAGCACTTACTGTATAAATTATTGCACCACACGTTGTTACGTATTCCCTGCACCAAAAGGTTACACAGTAAACCCTCTATGAGATAAAGAAATGACCAATTTACAAGGAAGGTAATACTGCTTTGTGGCAAAAAAGAGAGACTCAATGGCCAAAAAATGGGTGATGTGTGCAGAAATGCATATTTACTGTATATCTATTTGTGTGTCCAGTCTGAAAGGGATTCATTCAGGACAGACAGTCTCCCAGCATTCAGCTCTGGTTTCCGCAGTCCCACAATGCACAGCGTCTATTTGAGCCAGTCCACTCTGGCAAAGAAAGGGTGGGATTTGATATCATCCACGCCTCCCACACCTGCCCCCAGTCTCTCCATTGGGTTGTACTGGAGCAACTGCAGGACAAGACAGAGACCAACCTTTTAATTCAGTACAAGTGTCTGCATGTCCACTCCTTCACAGCACAAACCAAACTGGGTTCATGGCAAATCTGTGTCACGTTAAGCAGCGATAAATCCATGCTAACCATATTAATATACATTTAAAGATTACCAGTGTTGAGGATTTGCAATTAGCTTTAAGATATTAGCATGGTGCAAGCTTGGTTATTAAGGATAATGTCCACTCAGTCTAGGATGTGTGTTTATCTGTTCTAATCTGTCAGAAAAAAATACATCCATTACATTCCTAATCATTTAAAGTAGTTATAGTGAGGTCTGGTTTTCATTTTCGCAATATCTTTAGGGATTTGATCTCACTGCTGTCATGTCTAGAGATCACTCACCTATCTGAGAGTGTTTTCAGTACTGTGGTGCCTTTTACCTGCATGTTCTGTCAATGAAGGTACAGTTTAAATGGGCACTGAAGCAGGTAATGCTAACCCAGTTCTTGTTCTACTGTATTTAATACAAACAAACCACTAGTGCTGCTGTAGGAAATTATTATGCATACTTATGGGAAAGACCTGCCAAAAACTGGGTATTTTAAATATCACATACACACATTTTTATAAACTAATTTATCTTTGTGTACCAGCCAGTGAGAGATTAGTAACTTTGATTTACAGAAAAATGAACACATTATTACTTCCTCACTCCCTCATCCCCCTTTAGAAAAAAACACTGACAGTGGCGTCATGTTCATGCTTCTTCAATCTTTTTAGACAGCATCTTTATAGGTGGGGAAAATCTATTTGAGAGTCATGACTCTCACCTGCTCCAGCAGAGATCTGGCCTCCTCTGAAACAGACGCGGGGATGTTGAGAGCAGTGTGGCGACCAATTCCCGCTGGATGGCACCGCAGCAGAGACTGTGCACAGGGAAGGAGGGGTGGAAATAATAGATAACTATCAATCAAAACAAAGAAAACCTAACAGACTGAGAGCTAAAGGGACAGATATAAAGACACCTGCAGAGCCTAGGTCAATGTGAATGCACCAGAGGACTGGACAAACAGGAGGAAACCAAAGAGCTAGAGCACCTGAAACAACACTGATCACACCAACTACAACAAGGTTATGTTCTGACTACTGTTGCTTTTTCTTAGAACTGCTGCGTGTGTCACAGAAAGAATGACACGGAAAAACTTATTGTTTTTGGTTATTTTGTTCTTCATGTATACAGAGCAATTTTACTGGAAGAACCTACAGTTAAGCAGCAGTACATATAAAAGCTTTTTATTTGTTTTTATAGAGTAAAACATGACCAGGTCAAACGGTCAATTACAAGGAATTGTTGCACTCACGGGGAAAAAAATGAAAAAAAGAAATAATCTCAGAAGTCAAGACCTGCAATTTCTTTTCCGACCACAGAATGTAGTCCCATTGTTAAAATAATTGACAATAATGACCGTAATCACTGTATGTTGCAACAGCACATCCATCAGTGCATCTACACCTACAAATTGAAAATGCTAGAACAGAACGTGTTCAGCAAGAGGAAAGCCTGTTAACTGTTTGTGTTAGGCGACCCTGTGTGTTTTTTATCTTCCATCACTTAGGTCAGTTCTCTCTCTCTCTCTCTACGTGCTGCAGGAGTTCTGGCTGGGTTCCTAGCCGCAGTCAAGACTGCTCCAGGCAAGATCTTATCCTGCAAGGATCAAGAGACACTATGT